>NW_003546549.1:34377-35749 GCF_000090795.2 Amphimedon queenslandica
CCCACACAGTAAATTGGCCGCCATGTTGGACGTCAAGTTTATTAAGAGTTCAATGGGGGAAAACACATTTTCTTGCCTTGCTACCTTCTTGAGGCCTTTTTCGGAAGCTTAGAAAGGATCCTGAGGATCTAATGGGGTCTAGTAGTCACCTGAAAGATTGCTATCAAGAAATACAGAGCGGTTTTCTGGTACCAAGCCTTTTTCTATCTTTTCTCCATTGCTACCAATGGAAAGTTGACGTCCAAGGAACTAATTTTTTTTCTTGAAAATTATTACGGTATGCAATGAATACATTTATTTTGCAATGAATATACTTAGCACGCATATCCTCTATTCTTTATTCTCATGCCTTTTAATGTAATAGCACAAATTCAAAGGTTGGGATCAATGTTCCAGTAAAAGTGTCTAGATCTTTTCTGAATGACTCCAAGCCTTTCTCTCTCAGAGAGAGACAGCAGAGAAGGTATTTGGACTTATTAGTATCTTTAGTTGGAGAGGAAGCGGAGTTAGGCCTCTTGTGAGGACTAATGAGACATGTGTACAACTGCCCACTGTTGGTGGACCTACAAAAGAGAAACAGCATCAATTCAATACCATAATGATTATATTTAAAAAAACTTAAAAACTGGCAAACGAATTATGACAAAAGGTGCAAACATATAACTAATATGGTAAGTGTTCATGCCCACAAAACACACCATTTAATGTATGAAGAGATAAATTTTATGTGTTAAGGCACTTCATTTTTTATAATTATGAGTTATGTGCATTGTCTCAAATTTTTGCATTGCCTATTATGTCTCATCTTATAATTTTTAAAATTCCACAAAATTTTGATTGGAATCAGTTCAAAGTTTCTATACAATGCAAGAAAACATGTGTATCAAAAAATTTTTTAATGAAGAATCCTTTCCTAGTAATCTTTGATAAAATATCCTGTACTATAGCACAGGAACTTTGAGCAACTTTAAAAATTCATAAAAAAATCAAAATTTGATCGGAACCAGTTCAAACTTTCTACACAACATAAGAACATGTATATGTTCTAGAAAAATTATTAAAATGAGGAATTCTCTACCTTTCACTTTTGGCAATAATTGGCCAATAATCCTGTACTATGGTACAAAGACTTTGACCTAATTTTGGAGCAACTTTAAAAATTCATAAATATTCAATTTTGATTGAAATCAGCTCAAACTTTCTACAATGTATATACATGTATATGTATAATAAAACATTAAAAATGAAAAAATCTCTCCTAGCTTTTTTGATGAAATACCCTGTAATATAATAATGTATATATAATAGCCAAATGGCTTTTCGGCAGATTTTTGAGCAAGCTAAAAAATTTATAAAAAATCCAATTGAGATG
>NW_003546549.1:35759-38244 GCF_000090795.2 Amphimedon queenslandica
TTTGATTGAAATCAGCTCAAACTTTCTACAATGTATATACATGTATATGTATAATAAAACATTAAAAATGAAAAAATCTCTCCTAGCTTTTTTGATGAAATACCCTGTAATATAATAATGTATATATAATAGCCAAATGGCTTTTCGGCAGATTTTTGAGCAAGCTAAAAAATTTATAAAAAATCCAATTGAGATTGGAATCGATTCAAACTTTGTACATAACAAGAACATGTAACCATAGCATTCACAAAAACTTCACTTTGTTTGAAATGATGAGACTACACCACAGCCAGGTCAGAGGGTCCAAGGCTTAATGTTAAGATCTTTTAAGAGATTGAAAAGTCTATCTCTACCATCGCCAGTCAAATTACTTAAAACCACCTGCAAACTAGAAAAAGAGAGGAAGAGAGAGCAGAGAAGAAAGAGAGAAAAAGAAAAAAATGAGAAGACATACATGCCATTCCAATTGCAAATAATAAAAGAGAGTGTAATCAAAAAATTTAATGTCCTATGTAATGTAATGAGTCTATGGACCAAATTAGTCACGATTTAATTCAGAAGCTAGCTAAATCACTAGTCAGGTCATCAATGTTGTATTTGGTTTGCATCCTGGACAGCAAGTCACTGCAGTGTTTGATTTATAAGACTCTTTTATTGATGATTTTAGCTTACTTGTCAGACCAGGCAATGAAAGGAGTTAGGTCTTCATCACTTTGGCAGTTAAACACAAACAGAAACGTTATTGCAACAAGGAGAAACTTCATAGCTACAGAATCAAATTTCTGTGTAGGTGTGACGGAATTTATTGGCCAGCCCACAATACACCTACATTTTGATCATAGAAACTAAAGAGCACTTCTAACATGATAATATTAAACTAAAGACTGAAAGGGATTAAATGATGAGATCAATGTTCATTGTTCAGTTGATAATTGAGTAAATAGAAAAAAATGACAGTGATGATTGACAGCGACTAAATGAATGTTCAGTTGACAAGGATCAATAATATTGAGTAAAATGAAAAAAATGGCAGTGATGATTATGATAGTGTAGAAAAAATGACAGTAAAGTAGCTAATGATTGACAGTGACAGTGTATAGTCAGTTTTATGCTAAGAGTAAATCTCCATTGCCACTAATAATAATGTACAGCTACTCTGTAGTTTTTAACTGTAAGTTTATGACCACCACCTCCACCAGCATTCCTACCAAACTCATAATAGTCTCCTGCTCTAGCTTCAGTTACAATGGGCTCATTCATCAGCTCGGTCCTTGCTTCTTCCTCTTTGTGTGGAGCAGTGCCAAGCGGACGGTACTTCACTGCAACAGCCTCTTTGCCTCTCATTAATTTTAAAAAGACGTCTCCCTTAAAATTCCCCCCAACCTTGATCCTTCCATTTTAAAGATATTACTAGCTTCTTCACCGAACCAGTCAGCCGCGGGCCATTGAAGTAATGTTCGGGTGTGCAGGGGCCCCGAGGTGGGCCATTTATCATAAAATCCTTACCCCTCATCACTAGATAATGTGGTAAAACTGAATAAAAACGTTTGCATACCAAACTGAGTGACTGGCTGTCCTCTTCCTTCAGGAAAGACTCGATCTTTAAGAGAACCAACACGGGGAGTAAGGTTATGTCTGGTTTATATATTGCCATAGCTTTTAAGTGACCGGAAAGAGTTGCTAAATCACCAGGGGCAGACATCTTGATGCATGTACAAGTGGGACAAAGGTCAAATCAAAATATCTTACATACAATAATAATTGGCTCATTTGTAAAATTAGTAGTAGCATAGATATTAAAGTAGCAAATATTATATATGGTATAAAAGCATTACTGCTGCCAATAATATAATAATTTATATGAGGTCTATAGTTGAGCCGGTTGCAGTAGCCGATGTCTTTTTTGTCACCGTCTCATTTTTTCTGTGCATAAACTCATCAAGAGAATCCAAGACTGCTTTGCTCTCCTTTTCATTTTGACTCTGTGCTTCTCTCAGCGAACACTTGAGCAATAAGTCAGCATTGCCAGTAGACTGGAGGAACGTATAACATCTAAAAAACACATCTTTAATTCGACAGTGCTGTTATTAGATAATACAACTTGCAAACTACATGTACCAACTGTAATTAAAATTTTTTCAAATTTTTACTAATTTAATACTAGTTTCACCAAACAAAGGATTTCCACATTTTTAGTGAGTGACAAATGAGCTGACCTTGATCATAATAATAATTATGCATTAATTTACATGTAGGTCAAAGTCTTATACGCTTGGGTTTCAACACAATACCACTATTATCTTACTTATACAAGCAGTAGTAGTTAATCTCTGCATCTCTCAGTAATCTTTTGAATGCGTTCATGTCCTGGATAATCTATAAGGATACATTCACAATGATGATCCAATCGGTTCACAATAATAGAAATACCTTTAGTTTATATACTTCAATAACTTTCCTAAGATAGAAAGAGTCAACATTGTCC
>NW_003546549.1:38254-56748 GCF_000090795.2 Amphimedon queenslandica
AAAGAACAATAGTACGTAATACAAACCTCTTTTAGTTCTTGAATTGTTTCAGGGTTATCCCCAGATACCTTGACTGTGCTATTAAGAGACTACAAAGAGATTTGATTAAGTCACTTTCACACTAGCCAAAGGCAACAACAAGATCAAGAACACAAAATAATACATAGTTCAGCTGCTACTGAGGGCAATATCAATCAATGTTCATTATATCAGCTGTATCAACAAAGCACATTAGTGTACATGCATAAAGGTCTTTCATAATTAATGATTAATTTTGGTTGTCTTACTGCATGTAATAGAAGTGGTAGCTGATCATGGCATTTTGGTATAAGTCTACTCAAATAATAAAGCTACAAAAGGAAGCAGCATTCATTATTTGCTACAATAACAATATTATTTTACTGTTGATGTCCAAGACTGTATGTGCTGGTACAATTCAGAGTCAGGAGAGAAATCAGGATTCTAAATTTTAAAAAATACTGTTATTATACAGTAGCTCCATGGAGGAACAAGCAGATATGAGTACATTACAACTACTAGGAGAAAACCATTCCATTTAATATATGTACATGCCCAATGTATGATTCACCTGTTTAATAAGATATGGTTTCAGTGTTCCAGTAAAAGTGTCTAGATCTTCTCTGAATGACTCCAAGCCTTTCTCCCTCAGAGAGAGACAGCAGAGAAGATATTTTGACTTATTAGTATCTTTAGTTGGAGAGGAAGTGGAGTTGGGCCTCTTGTGAGGACTAATGAGACATGTGTACAACTGCCCACTGTTGGTGGACCTACAAAAGAGAAACAGCATCAATTCAATACCATATAATGAATGATTATATTAAAAAACTTAAAAACTGGGCAAACGCATTATGACAAATGGTACAAACATATAACTAATATGGTAAGTGTTCATGCCCACATAACACACCATTTCATGTATGAAGAGATAAATTTCTATGTGTTAAGGCACTTCATTTTATAATTAAGAGTTATGTGTATTGTCTCAAAGCTTATTATGTTTCATCTTATAATTTTTAAAATTGCCCAAAATTTTGATCGGAATCAGTTCAAAGTTTCTATGTAATGCAAGAAAATGTATGTATCAAAAAATTTTAAAATGAAGAATCCTTTCCAAGTGATTTTTGACAAAATATCCTAAACTATAGCACAAGAACTTTGGCAAAATTTTGAGCAATTTTAAAAATTCATAAAAAAATCAAAATCTGATCAGAACCAATTCAAATTTTCTACACAATATAAGAACATGCATGTGCTCTAGAAAAATGATTAAAATGAGGAATTCTCTACCTTTTACTTTTTGCAAAAATTTTGAAGCAACTTTAAAAATTCATAAAAATTCAATTTTGATTAGAATTAGTTCAAACTTTCTACAATTTATGTACAAGTATACGTATAATAAAACATTAAAAAATCTCTCCTAGCTGTAATATAATAATGTATATATAATAGTCAAATGGCTTTTTGGCAGATTTTTGAGCAAACTAAAAAAATTCATAAAAAATCCAATTGAGATTGGAATCGATTCAAACTTTGTACATAATAACAAGAACATGTAACCATAGCATTCACGATAACTTTACTTTGTTTGAAATGATGAGACTACACCACAGCCAGGTCGGAGGGTCCAAGGCTTAATGTTAAGGTCTTTTAAGAGACTGAAAAGTCTATCTCTCCCATCGCCAGTCAAATTACTTAAAACCACCTGCAAACTAAAAAAGAGAGGAAGAGAGAGCAGAAAAGAAAGAGAGAAAAAGAAAAAAATGAGAAGACATACATGTACATGCCATTCCAATTGCAAATAATAAAAGAGAGTGTAATCAAGAAAATTTAATGCCCAATGTGATATTATGAGTCTATGGACCAAATTAGCTACAATATCATTTACTAATATATCTAATTCAGAAGCTAAATCATTTATAAACCAAATATTGCTATCTAACGATCACACCAAAAATAGGAGGAGCCTCATTATGATTTAACTCTTGGATGCATATCAGACAATACATAGTAACTATTATTTATGAACCCTGATATAACTCACATATTAATAAAGCAATAAATATTCCATTATATTTGTAAGTAGTTTATGTGTAGAGGAATATAATGGAAATAGGATTTATATAATAACAAGTACCATTCTTCCAGTTTGGTATCACTATTTCCATCAACCACTGAAGAGCAAAAAAGGCAAAAGTCCCCATCCGTCCATTCCAAGTCGATTATATCTCCCAGCAGTCCTCCTCCATCACTTTCACCAGAAGTTACAGCACCATTCATGTCGGCCATTTTCTGTAAGCAGGCGTGGAGTTAAAAACATGGCCGGCGCATTACGCTATTTGTAGCCGACGGCGGCGGCGCAAATCCAATGCATGTTCAATCATAGTAGTATCTATGGTTCAATTTCAACTTATGATTTCCAAATTCAAATATTTCTATGATTAAATCAAACTACTTACAAAGTTTTCAACCTTTTCAGAACATCTTGTTGGCACCTTTCAGATACTTCAGCTAGCTTTAATAGCATTCTATCAGCCAATGTCTTAGGAATTCCAATTTCATTGGTATAAACTTTGTAATACTTCGATATTACGTCTGATTTTTTGGCACTAAATTTAGCTGCTACTTTGTCTTCAAAAGTAGTAATTGCTTTACCTTTGAAACCCTTTAAGTGACATAGTGCAAAAGCCAGACAAATTTCATCTATTTCTCCTACACACTCAAATGGCGTTTGTGATCCCAGACCAAGCATTTGAAAGAAGAAGATTTGGTTCTCTTCTACATCAAAAAGATTCTCGTCACCAAAAGTATCATGAACTACTGCTTGAGGAAGATATGCTGAAAACCCCAACCAGACATAGCAGCATTTTGGACAGCGGAGGCACCAAGGTTTACTGAAGTTACACGAGTGAGTGACAGTGGCAGCTGAAGTATGAGAAGAGAGATAATAGAATATCAGTGAATCATGTATCGGCATTAGAGAACTAAAGTATGACAAGTTAGATATCAGATTCTCCGTAATATAAGAGGCAAGAAGCGTCTCACATTCATATGACTTGAGCCACTGGTGGTTGATCTCTTCCCCGTTAACGTCCCATACCAAATTACCTCTATTAGCACTTCGCTCATGTGCCAAGCAAAATTTGGTATACCCATACTTAAGTGCTATTGGGAACGACTCAAATAAAGTGCTAAAAGTCTCAGCTGATATCACTGACTTCACCTCAGCATTAGGGATTACTGCAGGTAAAGGTGAGCTCAAGAATGAGTCTAGAATTGTCAGACGATGATGTTTCTTTGATGCAGTATGATTCACAAGAGAATCCGTGAGGTCGTGCTGCTTTTCTGTTTGGCCATATATTGAGTGAGCATAGCTTATCGAATGGAACGGTTCTCCTATATCTTCCAGAAGCTTCATAGATGCTAGACTATCCTTTCCCCCTCCATTAAATGCTAGACATTGCACGGGACCTTCTTTGATGCTAACGAGGTTTCTGCTGGTGGTGGTGACATCACTGTCAAGTTTGCAAAACTCTGGCCCTTTCCAATTCGGGAGAATGTTTACAAATCTCCACTCACCAAATGATTTGATAGCTAGCTCTCGCCACAAGTCTTCCAATTTCTTAGAGAAATATTTAGAAAAGCTCCCCAGGTCAATGTACTTGAGTGAAGGAGCTAGTGTGCATAGTTTATTCATCTCGAACAATGCACAATGCAAATACACCTCCTCCATGAAGGAGACACCATACATTGCACCAAGGTCTTCAAGTTGAAAAGGGTACCAGACGGTTGTGCTGAAACATACTCCTCCAGAAAATCGATACAACATGTACAATTGCGACCCGGAGTGAGATATAAGCTCCAACTTCAGGGTTTTATCAGTAAAAGCATCTTCCATGATGGCATTGATTAGATCTGTTGATTAAAAAATAAATTAAATTCCATTTCATTACTCCACCCACTTTCCCATGCTCAAAAATGGGGTCTCAGTTGCCAGTCTCTGTCCAGCTATAGGTCTAATAGTAGCTATTCCACGCAAGCTTGGGTGCCTCATGGTTTGTCTTGTTACATTGTACTATTGACACGGTGAGTCTGATAGTCTACAAGATCTCTTGCAATGTGCCCCCACTCTAGCTTTAAGCTTTTCCCCGCAAATTGGATCAAATCAATCACATGATTGTCACATGTTACGAGCTAAATTGATTAATTTTAGGATAATCATCATAGATCAATAGTGACTAAAATTATGTGCTAATCGTGCTTTTTGCATGTGGCGAGGTCTTTGGGGTTTGTAGTCCAGATACAGTACAAACATGACGAGAAACATGATCGCTGGTGCAAGCAATACAAGCTTAATTTAATAGCAATGATGTAGCGTAGACAGTATTGTCTGAGTGACATAATGTGAATGTTAGCTTATATGAAAGGTAGTTAATATAAGATTATATGGTTGTATTAGTCCTTGTGGATCGTGACTCTATAAATCTTACGTCTTGCACTGGGTGTGGTATAATTAGTGTACAACTGTGCATGTATTATAATAATTATGATCTTTATATAGCTCCATCTTATTTTATAGACCAGCATTTATTACTCTGATGGCGACTGATAGGATCAAACAAGAGACAAAGAGAGTTTATAGTTCCCTAGAGCTGAGGGGATTGTGTGATAAAGACTCGGAATGGGTCAATGTACTCTGGGACTCTAATCTTTGCCAGATTGAGGATAGTCTACAAGGGAATGGGGAGCTGGTACAGTTATTAGAGAGACTATTGCAGTCTCCATTGCAACTGAAGGAAGTTGTATCAGTTACTAAAGACTGGATATGTAATGATGCTTCTCATTGCTCTGTCTTTAATGGTAATATTATTGATTATATTATATTATATTATATTATATTACATTTATGCTGTGTAATTAATTATTTTTGTTGTTTTAGATGAGTGTGAAGATGATGATACGACTATAGTTAGGAGTATCACTGGTTTTTGGACCCTATTGTATGATATTGGAATTAACTATCAATCATTGCTTGCTCTCATTGTTTCTCTTTTGGAGAAAGATAAATCAGTGAGTCATTCATTAAGATTCTTCCCTCTTTTCCCTTCTCTTCTTTTGTTCCTTCACATTATTTTCATTCTCTTTATTAGTCTATGATTGAAAGACTCACTTCTGTTTATTGTGCTCAGTTGTACTTCACATTATTACAGATACCAGGTACAATTTAATTATTATCATTGTTACCATATTATAGCTATAAATCTGAAAGTATATGTACCACTAACCATTATTGGCTTGATTAAAGTCCAAGCATTTATTTTATTTCTTAAAGAAAGGCAGTTAGGCATTAAAATCAGATTTGTGTTCATTCTTTGATCAAGCATGTACATGTACATCAAGAGTCCATGGCATGTACCTGTACATACCGGTATTACTATTATTATATTTCTCATGTACTGTTCTTGAGATTATGCATGTACATGTAGTTAATGATTCTTGTAATTGTTAGGTTCTGTTGCTTATAAAGTATTTCATCCAATCTTGTTCCAAAAGTCTCTTGAAGTCCTCAAGCTACTTCAACATAAAACTATTCATGGAGGCTCAATTGGTTAGCATTGTACACTGTACACATGTACATGTACATAATAATGTAGTATGTACATGCATACATACAATGTACACTGATCACCTGATCACTTTATTGCTGAAGTGGATGGAGTGTTAGGTGCTGCATTCATGTATGGTATAATGTATGAGCTATGCCCACTACTCTCAGTCATCAGTATTGTACTTCAAAGCATATGAAAAATTGTGCAAATATAACTTTTAAAATGTTATATGTACAAATCATGTACATGTTATAATGTACATGTACATACATGTATATATGTACTGTACATCTATCATATGATATACATGTACTTCACATGTATGTTTCAGGTGGCATTGGTTCTAAGAGGAGGAGGAGCACTAGTAGCAGGAAGCCAAGTGTTAGTAGTAGAGGGAGTAAGAGGAGCAGGAGCATAAGGAGTGTGTCCACTCAGTCGATGGATGATGATGATGATGACAATGATCAGACTCCTCCTGATAGCTATGATCATCTGATTGAATTAAGGAGCAGTTTGAGACAACTTCTGGTGGTAATTTTTATTCTGTTATTTTTAACCATTCAGTTCCTCTCTCTCTCTCTGCTCAGGATTTAAGTTCTCTTCTTCATAATTTTTCCCTCAAGGATCATGATCCTACAAGAGAGCTACTGATAACTTCATTATTGTCATTATCACTGCATGTGGTGGACATGTCTCACAAAGGAATGGAACTAAAGTTAACATATACTAATAATGATATATTGTGTTTTGCACTAATATTAGAAATACACATTGTGCAGTATAGCAGGATTGTTGTATGGGCAGAACTCCACTTAAACTTTACTTATTTGCATGTAATTTATTGCCCTTGATCAAAATACTGAATAAACTCTACATGTAGTTTTATTACCATACAATTACATGTATGTACTTACAGGTTTTTATTGTTTTTTTTATTACACATACATGTATTGTATATAATTGTTCCTATTATCTAGTTTGGTTGATCCTGTCCTTAGTCCCACCCATTGCTTGGTATGGTTGTGTCTCAGTGCTCTCTGTTCTTCATCCCAAGGGTCTATTGATGGTCTACTGATGGAAGTGTTTAAGCACCTCATTCCTCCAGTCTCTATGGTTATTGATGAAGGAGGAGCCTGTCCTACTCCAATTCCTGTTCCTTTGATTGTTCGTAGTCAGCATGCTGTCATGTTTATAAGGTAAATGTGTCTTACTCTGTTACTATATTATTTCTACTCTAGTACATAGTATAAGGTTTTCATTTTTTTAGCTAATTAAAAAATTGTAAAAAATTCAATTTTGATTAGAATAAGCTCAAACTTGCTACACAACATAAAAACATGTATATGTATCAGAAAAAATTATAAAAGTTGAGAATTCTCTCCTTTTCAATTTTGGCAAAATTTGGCCTGAGACCATGTACTGTAGTACAGGGACTTTTGCCTGATTTTGGAGCAACTTTAAAAATTGATAAAAAATCAGAATTTGATCGGAATCAGCTCAACCTTTTTACACCACATAAGTACATGTACAGTATATGTATCAGAAAAAATTATAAAAGTTGAGAATTCTCTCCTTTTTAATTTTGGTGAAATTTGGCCCGAGACCGTGTACTATAGTACATGGACTTTTGCCTGATTTTGGGAGCAACTTTAAAAATTCATAAAAAATCGGAATTTGATCGGAATCAGCTCAAACTTGCTACACAACATAAGTACATGTATATGTATCAGAAAAAGTATAAAAGTTGAGAATTCTCTCCTTTTCAATTTTGGTGAAATTGGGCCCGAGACCATGTACTATAGTACAGGGACTTTGCCTGATTTTGGAGCAACTTTAAAAATTCATAAAAAATCGGAATTTGATCGGAATCAGCTCAAACTTTATACACCATATAAATACGTGTATATGTATCAGGAAAAATTATTAAAATGAAGAATTCTCTCCTTGTAATTTTGTCGAAATACCCTGTACTATATAGTACAGGGACTTTGGCTCAATTTTTGAGCAGCTTAGACTATCCACTGGCAAGAAACTGCATGAGAAGTATGCAGGAAACCCTCTAATTATTGACTGCTTGTCTCTCTTTCTCTCCAATAGTCATATAGTTAAGAGGTGTGGCCCTGACTCTATCTTTCCTCTTAAGAAGTTATTACAGCATGTTTGTGTGGGGGCTCCTGATAAAGCTGAGTACCGTGGGAAGCTTGTGGGTGTGGTCTACGCACTAATGAATCTATTGGATACTGAGACCTATGTTAGCTTTGTTCAATGGTTGTACAAACTATCTAAAAACATCAAAGTGAGCCATTACAATAATATGGTAATACCTTTTGTAATTTGTGTACATACAGTACTGAAGATTAATGTGTGTCTAGCTATACTATTATTATTGTTGTTGTTGTTGTTGTTATTGTTTTTGTTGTTGTTGTCGTTGTTTATAGGTTGCTTATAGAGTGTTAGCATTGGATATATCTTGTGAATTATTAATGAAGCCACTTCCATCTCCTCTCCCTTTCATACCCTGTGAATCGTCAGGTCAAGAAGATCAAGTGCCTTCCATTGGTTTGTATCAGTTTATCATTAAAATGATAATACCAAGATGCTCTGATCGCTCTCCAAAGTTAGAGTTGAAGAGAGAGAGAGAGAGAGAGGGAGGGATCGCAGGGTTTCTTACAGAATTTTGACTTTGTGCTTATGTTGGTTCTTGTCAGTGGATTGTTCAAAAAATACATATACCATTATACTATACAGGCTGTACTATTATAATGCTTGTCAGCTCATGAAGCATGCTTTTAGCTCACTTAGCATGCTTTGTGGGAAACCCTGGAGAGAGAGAAAAAGATAGGGAGGGAGGGGGAGAGGGAGAAAGAGTGGGGGGGTAGTGGTGATTATGTTTTCTTTTAGTGTTCGTGCAAAGGCTCTGTCATGTCTAACAGTGGCTAGTGGTTGTCATGACAACAAGGAACTGCTCGCTGTTGTAAAAGGTGCAGTTTTTGGTTCCAGCTCCAACCCTTCACTAGAGGAAGGGGCTCAGGATGGTAAGTGTCTTTGTGTTAGACCACAAAATCTGCAAATTTAAAAGCATCACATTTCCTGAGTATTATTTGGAATTGTTCATAATTAAAGGAATGGACTATGACTATGATACAGTCTATTCTTTATCAATTATAACTCATAGTTCTTTTGATCTGTTGTAATGTTTATTTCATTATTTTATTATTCATTGATAGGAGTTGTTGTGATGTCAATGATTAAAAGGCGTTGCTCTGATGATAAGGTCGCAGTGAGGAAAGCAGCTGTACAGACTATAACTAACCTTGCCAAACTGAGGGAATCAGGAATACAAGAACAGGTACGTGTACATGCACAAGTAGTTGATGAAATACATGTACATAATGCTATTGTGTACAGTATAACATTTTGTATTGAGTCATTGCCTCACCTACTGTACATTGCTATGGGGAGTTTTGGACTGAGTGACATATACTTAACAGCCTTTAATTGCACTTTATCAATTGTTTGGATTGTGAGGTGCCAAATGAGATTTCAAGCATTTTTACCAATAACAAGTACACATGTAATACTGATTGAAACAAAGTTATAGTATCTTTATACATGTACATGTATCATTTAATGTATTGGGTACACTCAAAGGTGTGACCAGCCTTTAATTACACATTATCAATTGTTTGCATTGTGAGATGCCAAATGACATTTTTACCAATAACATATAACATTGATTGAAAAGGTTACATTGTCTCATTGAAAAAGTTACATTGTCTTTATACGTAGTCGCATATATCATTTAATGTACAGTTCAATGATGTCTACTGCTGTTTGTGCTTCAAAGAAACCAGCGCCACATCCCCTGAACTCGATATCATCAGTAATGTTATGATTCAGTGAGCGATAGAACCAGGGCATTTTTGAGTCAGCTGGACAGCAAGTGGCTTCATTTTGATTGCACTGCTGTCCATCCCACAATGGATCAGTGATGTACAGTGGGTATACACCTGAAGCAGATTCGCAATAATAATCAAACCCAATGAATGATGTGCTTATGTTATCAGCAGTGTAATTCATATTACACGGACAACCATAGTAGTTAGTTTGAAATTCTTCCAGTCCTCCTGCGTACGTCCATATGTGCTTGCGTGGGTCCCTTCCATAAGTGATGGATATACCATTAACATAAGCGCCCTCAATACCGGAACTGAGGTACGTAAAAGCAGCCACCATGTTAACTTGATACCCTCTGACTTGCCCACACACTTTACTGTACGTCATGTTGTTAGCTGAGAATAGTGTTGATACACAGGCCGGCTGTTCACCTGGCTTACCACAGAGTGTGTGGTTGTTTAGTGTAACTGGGTATAGGCCAGTGGGACAGGTAGCACCGGGCTGGGTCATGTTAAGATATCCTACTCTAGTCCAACCACCTTCTCCATCACAATTGATACCCTCCATATCACAATACACCTAATGTATAGTACACAAGTAATGTACATGTATGAAATTGGAGGATTAGATATACAGTATACATGTACATGTAGGTTTAGAATGTGTTATTACTATATGGAGTTTGTTTTTTTTAGTAAAAATGAATTGCTTAAAATAAAAAATTTCCAACTATGCAAACCCAATTATATTAAGTATGTACATGCATCCTTTGCTTTGATCAGTATGGCTGCATGAAGCTGGCAGTATGCTTGAGCTACCATTGAGCTCTCTGCTCCTGTAAAGTCAATTCTAGATCAGTGATCATGCACAACTACAAAATCAATTCATGCAGTGAACTACACATGTACACGTATGCTCATGATAGTGTCGTATCCTCATTGTATTGATTGTAAACTCTGGAAATGATATTAGTGACTCAAGTACAAGCTGTACCTAACCTCAGTTGGTGTTCCTCCATCAGGAAATATAGTATAGGCACCACTTATGTTATATCCTCCCTGGAACCAACTGGGACAATCTACTTCTACAAAAAAGTTAAATAAATGTATAATTGGTTATTTAATAGTACCTGTTGGACAGAGCTTTGATCGTACTTTAGGACAGAGAATGTATTTATTAATACCAGGTTCCCTGATAGTAACAGACTGTCCTAAGTTACTGTTAACACAGCATACTCTTAGATACAGTGATAGTCCTTTGTATTGATGTGATCCAGTATTAGTACAGTCAGTAGACATGCAATAAGATCCTTTGGTACCATCACAAGTAGCTATCAATATTAAGAATAATAAAGAAGTATTCATTGTAGTGTTTTGATACTGTTGAGCGGTGTGAAGAGTTGTCTCAAGATTTTTATACTTAGTATTTGCGGAGCTTAGGTGTGGTTTTATCTAATTGATATTGTTGTATTGTGACAAAAGCAAGCAATTGGTGAGAAAGTATTTTGTTGATACCTTGTAGTACATTCTTATGTAATTGTTAATAATTAGAAAATATGTAGCCTTGCCCTTTATCTGTCCTTCTCCTTTCAATGTTATAAGTCCTAAGGCATCTTCTTGTTAACTCTGTGGTGAGTGATGATACATTTAGAGCAACAGAACTCTTAAGTGGCTTCTGTTGACACAGAAACAGAGTAAATGTAGATCAACGTTCAGGATATTTGCACCTAAAAATACTTAAAAGATACTTCCCGATTTTTTCTGTTTTGTTCAAAGCTTGAACCCATTCTAATCAAAGGCAAATTTTACTAACAATCTTACTACTAGTGTATTTTTATTTTTTAATTTCACTGTTCCTATTTGTATTTAATTTCTTTCTCTAATAGGATGTGTTGGTGGTTCATGAGAGATGCATGGATCTATCATTATCAGTGAGGAAACAGTCCATTGTATCACTAACCTGTCTAGCACTTATGAATAAAGACACTCAATATAAGAGATTGCACTGGTAAGGAGTAGAGGGTAGAGATAAGAATTATTTATATTTAAATAAAAATTAAATGTAGGAATAAGAATTTTTAGCTTATCATATATTATATTATATTTTGTTACATTACTTGTATTGTATAAGTGTGTACCACTTTCTCTCCTTTACTTTTTCCTTCTCTTCTATCTACAATCTGTTACCCCCCCCCCCTCTCTCTCCCTATAGTCTGTGGTTGGATGGTATTGTCCCAATGGTGCTAGATAGGGAAGCAAGTGTCAAAGAGAAGTGTTTGGAAATATTAGAAACAGTTGTATTGAATGAGTTATCTAAAGGAGACAGTGACTTTGTATGGAGACTGCTTAGCTTATTAACTGATGAAGAGGAGGACCGACACGATCTCAGGTATTGTACAAAAATTGTGTTGTGTTAAATTGAAAAAGAATTTAATTTAATGCATGTAGTCTGGGGGTAGGGTCTCCCACAAAGCATACTAAGTGAGCTATACTGCATGCTTGCTTTATGGCTGACAAGCACTAGAATACAGTTTACATGGCATTTAGAGCAACTTTATAAATTCATAAAAAAATTCAAATTTGATCGGAATTAGTTCAAAGTTGATACACAGCAGTTGAACACTATGCCAAAATTCTATGGGGAAACCAAGCTTGTCTGGCACTAGGAAATACATGTATAAGTCTATCTCCAAATAAAAAATAATGTCAAACTCAAACTTCTATATAAAGGTTTTACTGTATGTAATTATAATTATCATGTACTGTAGGAGGTGTCTTCACTTCATAATTGAGAACTGGTGCGTTACTAATAAACTAAACCCTCAAACGTTAGAAGAGATACAGAAACAATCAGAGAATGACCCATACAAACAAGTACTCACTATATCTCCAATTCTCCATTAAAGTATTTATTATATTTTTTATAGATTTCTTGGATTTTATTGTCTGAAGTGTCTGCCTTCAGTTCATCAATAGGAACTGACTTCCTCCTGAGCAGTTGGAATAAATACAGCAGCCTTGCAATGGCTACCGGGCACACCCATCTCTTTGTGTCACTCTTAAAAATGTTAGGCCACTCGGCTAGAAGACAGGAGCTAGGACATGCTTTTATGAAAGACCTCAGCAGTAAGGGGAAGAACAGAAAGCTAATTTTTAATAGTTATTTTATTTTATTTCTTTTTTAAATATTAGCTCATTGTTTGTCGTTATTATCATCATTCAAGTGTCCATTTCTTGTCATATCCACAATCATTAACACACTAACAATGATTGCACTATCAACCTCTGGAAATAATCCCAACACTTATAAGGTTAGCATTTTTACTTGTACATACATGTATATGTACACATGTATGTACAATTGTATTGAATCACATATACATTTTAGCCTACATGAGTTTTCATTATCATTAGTGTACATGTGCACATGTAGTCATGTACATGACACTAAGATATATTTTATTTATTCTACATCTTTTAGGATCAACTCGTTGAATGGTTATATCCTATACTGCACTCATGTGAGGAGTATGTTAAGAGTGTATTGAGTCCACAGGATGGGGCCATGTCATGTGACCCTGAGCAGGAGTCATGTGACACCACCACTTGTATTAATGAGGAGGAGCTCAAACCTTATCTCTTTACACTAGGGGAGCTCGGACAAGTATGAGTAATGGGTTGTATCTTATATATTTCTCTCTCTCTCTCTCTCTCTCTAAATCCTTTCTCTTCCTTACCTCTCTCTCTCCCCTTTTCTTTCTTTTTTCTCTTCAGTTAGTGCCTCATAAGTTATCCAGTTCAACAGGTTCACTAATCCAGTCTTTACTTGTCTCTAACATGGAGAGTCCTTCTCCTCCACAATTATCGCACTCGTTCCTCTCTCACCTCTCACACCTCACACCCTCACTACAAGCACACGCTTACATCACTCTTGGTAGGTCACACGACATATTCCGACCAATCAGAATCCTTTATGTGTATGTTTAGGTAAATTGTGTTTGAATGATGAAGAGTTATCAAAGACTAGTTTATTGCTGATGGCTAATGATTTGGAGCACTCAGCCCATGACTCAGTGAGGAGCAATATAATATTAGTCATGAGTGATCTGGCCATCAGGTAATATCAACTACATGTATATACTATAGTTTATGTTAATGAGTTGTTGATATCTCTCTCTCTCTTTTCAATTTTCTCTCCAGATATTCAGCTAAGGTTGATCCTTATATTTCCTGTATGACAGTATGTCTTAGAGACCAGTCACTTATTGTTAGGAAGCAGACACTCACTTTACTTATCCATCTACTGCAAGTAAGGAATACACTGTCTCTTTTTACTGAAGAGATCCAATGGTGCATGAATAATGTACAATCAATGTACATTGTACATATATTAAATGTAGTCATTTGTATTGTCTAGTCCTTTTCCTTTGCTGTTTTTATCTTTCATCTCTATCTTCCTTTTCCCCTGCTCTCTTTCTTTGTGATTTTACAGGAGAATTACATTAAGCTAAAAGGATTAGTGTATTATCATTTCCTGTACACACTAACAGACAATGATCTAAAGTCTTTGACTGTGTATTCACTAGTCTACATTATACATGCTAGGATGCCCAACATATTTTACAATAACTTCATCGAGACGATATTTCACTTTAACAACTACACCAAACATGAAGGTCAGTTTGTACAGTATAAAGTAGCAACGTACCATGTACATGTACTTGTGTACATGTAACAGGGGTACTCATAAAAAGCATGCTTGACTTTTAGAGTAACTTGACTTTTTGATTGGAATCAGCTTACAAAATTTTAATCAAAAAAATTGAAATTGGATGGTTATTTTGAAACAATTTTTTGCAACTTTAAAAATTCATAAAAAATCCAATTTTGATCGGACTCCACTCAAACTTTCTATACAACTTAAGTACATGTATATGCATCAAGAAAAATTATAAAAGTGGAAAATTCCTTCCTTTTCATTTTTGGCAAAATTGGGCCCAAGACCCTGTACAGGGTCTTTGGTCCAATTTTGGAGTAACTTTAAAAATTTATAAAAAATTTGATTTTGATTGGAATCTGTCAAAATTTTCTACACAACATAAGTACATGTATATGCATCAGGAAAAATTATAAAAATGGAGATTTCTCTCCAATTCATTTTTGGCAAAATACCCATGTAGTACATATGGTCTTTTGCCTGTTTTTAGCAACTTTAAAATCTGCCTTCTTTACCCCAATTTAATTTGACGCATATTGAGGATTTAAAGAACTACCATTTTTGGTGGATTTTATAGTAACTTTTGGCCGCATATTAAATTTTTAACAACTCACATTTTACATGTATGTATGTTTTATAGTTTATAATCAGTTGAATCAGTCAGAGAGAGAAAAAGAGTCATTTTCATTATCTGGAACTGAAAAATATAATCTAAGAAGTGAAATATATCATTTCCTGTTATCGTACATGTCAGATGAACAGAAGTTCCATTTAACAGCTAAACTATGTCAAGAGGTACAATAATAAATAATTATAGTGTTATTAAATGTTTAATTGCAATTAAACATTTAGTAACATAAATTACATTATTATTTGTCATTGTTGCGCCACATATGTATATTGTACATGTGCATGTACATGTATTTGCACCACATTAAGTTCATTATGTTGTAGTAATTCATTACATGTATGTGTGTGTGTGTGTATATATTGTTAGATATTAGGAGGTGTTGTTGAGCATAAGATACCAATTGATAGTGACAGTAGTGGTGTCATCAAAGATACACTAGCAATACTGGCCAGTCAAGTAAAGCCATCTCTTCTTGTCCTCTCTCTCTCTCTCTCTCACTCACTCTCTCTCTCTCTCATACTCTATTTAGTTCTTTGTCTTGTCTTCCTTTTCCTTATATCTCTTTCTTTTTTCAGAAAATAAAACATTCCAGTTTGTCTCACTCATCCCTTGATGAGGCTCAAGATGAGAGGGAGCTCCTTGAGGTTGCAGCAGTAGCTGCTCAAACTAAAATCATCTCACAAATAGTGAAGAGGAACATGATTGAGAACGTCATTCCAATCATCATAGCAACCAAACGACTGGTGAGAGAGAGAGGGAGGGAGGGGAGAAGTCTTTCATTTATTATAATTGATGTATGTGTAGTTTGAACAAATACAGTCTCCATTACAGCAAGATCTTCTTTACTGCCTCAGGGAAATAATGAAAGATTATAAAAATGAAATAAAAG
This sequence comes from Amphimedon queenslandica, assembly GCF_000090795.2. Taxonomy (NCBI): domain Eukaryota; kingdom Metazoa; phylum Porifera; class Demospongiae; order Haplosclerida; family Niphatidae; genus Amphimedon; species Amphimedon queenslandica. The sequence continues at coordinate 54,015 of NW_003546549.1, forward strand.
GTACCAACAATAATACTCGTGTGCATATTGTCTTGTTTGTTTCTAGCGTGAGATATTTCTTTATCTTTTGTCTCTCTCTCTCTCTCTTTCATTAGATGTGTTATCTGGTGATGCTCAGTTAGCTTCAGAGATTGAGTTTGATTTGAGACGATTTGATGAAGAAATGAAAAGGAAACAGCAACAGGCAAACACAGTAGCCACTCCATTAGGACAACTGGTATGACTTTTAAATGTTCCTCTATAATTGTGACGTATTAGTATTACTGACTTTTGTAATATACCTATCATTTGTGTTTTATATATTTTTGTTTTGTTTTCTTTTCTATTCTTAGGCGTCTCCATTATTGAGTTCATCAGCTCACCCTCTCATTACTCCTCTCAGTAAACACAAAGGAATAACTGGAAGAGAATCAACTGATAGACTCTTGAGATCACCTCAGCTAAAGAGAACTCCAAGAAGAGACCCTGTTAGGAATATAGAGCCAATGTCACAGAGGAGGCCATTAAACACTGGAGGTAAGGTACTGTCTGCTGTGTGGATGAACCTTCGCAGTTGACTGATCTTAATTTGGTGGTTTTGTATGAGTGACTTTTAGCCCATTTGTCATTGAGCATGTTCAGAATAAAGCATAATAATAGTGGGCATAACATTGGCAATTTTTCTAAATACATGTACATGTACATGTACACAATGTATAGTGCAAAGACGTGAAGACCAAGGAAGTTGATTTATTTAATTGTTATGTTTAGGTATTGCAGCAACACCTGCTACTGCTAGGCCTCTTAACTCAACATTACTCGTTTCACAAAAAGCTCCTCCTCCTGCTCCTCCCACAATACAGATAACCACACCCATTGCCCCACCTATTGATCCTCCTATAACCACACCTACTGTATTAACTAATACTCTACTAAAGACTCCAAAGAAGAATCTTGCTAAGATGACCCTCTCAGCGAAGAAACAGTAAGAATTATTAAAATTATGAACCATCATCATTACTTTTATTAGAAGTCATGGTTATCAGGATATGTCAGCTATTGATGCTACATGTACTACTGATATTGCTACTAATGAAAGGATTGCTAGCACACCTCATGGTATGTATATTATTGTTCATTCATTCATTAATAGTAATGATAGTACATAGTACACATGTACATGTAGATTTTTAGCACTATTGCTGCACATGGTAGCATAACTGCATGTATTTTAACTTCCTTTTAAAAGATCTGCTGTATTTTGTCATTCAATTACTGTACAGTCTCTACAGTCTTTCTCTCTCCAGTAGATTTGAGTGATTGTGTATCATTCAATGCAGCAGTTCTCCCCTCACCAATACCAGCAAACACTAACATTAGATCTTATGTGAGGACTGAAGTACCAGCAAGCAACCGTTGTACAGCTGATATTATCATTAGACCACCTGAAGAAGGGTACGTACAGTGAGACGGAGAGTGCATGGGTGGTGGAATTATATGAATGAATTGTTTTATAAATATGCATTATTATTTATTTTGTGTCTAAACTTTAAAGGTGTGCACATTTTAAACTAGCATGGATAAAAAGTCTCCTAGCTAAAATTTTACTATATCAGTCGATGATTTTACTAAAATTGGGATGCAAAAGCAGCTCAACAAAAATTACTAGTATTGCAGCATGGTAAAGACATGTTACTTCATGTAGCATGGTATGGAAAATAATGTGAACCTCTTACTTCTTTTTTCTAGGCCAGAACAATTAGCTCCATGGAACATTACTTAATTATGTTAATCACTTATTGTTATTTCCATTTATTTTAAGGTTTGTATAATATGTTGCAACACTTTTTGTTAAAAACATCAGCAGCAAAGAGATGATTCAGCTCAAATATACATAAGGCAAGAAATGGCTGCAGTCAGGTCCTAACAGGTTAAGCAGAATATATTTAATTTTACTGCTAAAAAAATCTATTTTGTTGTTTACTTGTTTGTGTATGCTATACTCTACTCTGAAGTCTGTCTTATTATTGTTTGTGAATTACTCATAGACTCCTGTATACATTACAATAATGAGATAGTGCACATTGTCATATTTGTAAAGCAGTACTGAGACACTATTTCAAAGAAATTTTTTTAATAATCAATCTATAGATCTACTACAAAAATAAAAAGTGAAAGCAAGAAATGAAAAGGATAGATAAGAAAGGGCAATAGAAGAGACTGAAAGGAATTACAAATAGAAAATGGAAGGGAAGAGTGGAATTAAATTCAAGTAGAAAACAAGTTACATTTATAATAGGTAAACGTAGTAAAAAAGGCTTAAACTAAAAACTTTACGTGATACTCTAAAAGGAAGCAGTACAAGAAAAAAGTGGTAGTAAAAAGAAATGCAGGAAGAACACAATCAAATAAAAACAGTTAAAATAGAAAAAGTATAATCAGTACTAAAAGGCAGCAGAGTAATAAAAATAAAAAATAAATAAATTAGATCTTTATTGCTTTCAATGACTCTATTACTTGGGCCGTAGTAGGACGAGCTCTAGCATTAAGTCCTCTTTGTATGAGAGACTTCATGGGAGGCCAAGAGATAGTACCAGCTTGTTGTTCTCTCTTTGCTAGTGTCATTTCAGGCGGCAGGTGTAGTGTCATTTCCATGAGGAGAACAGAGTACCTGTAGACATCCATTGCTGGACTGTGTCGTTCAGGATCACGAGCTTCAGGAGCAGCATAAGCAGCATTGCCTGGCATAATAGTA
>NW_003546549.1:56758-60616 GCF_000090795.2 Amphimedon queenslandica
TTCTCTCTTTGCTAGTGTCATTTCAGGCGGCAGGTGTAGTGTCATTTCCATGAGGAGAACAGAGTAACTGTACACATCCATTGCTGGACTGTGTTGTTCAGGATCACGAGCTTCAGGAGCAGCATAAGCAGCATTGCCTGGCATAATAGTACAAGTGGTTTCTTGGAGATCAGCTGTACCATAATCTGTTACTTTAGCTTCATAACCAGCAGGTCCAAAAGGCTTTAACAGTACGTTAGGACTACTGACATCTCTGTGAATAATAGGCTGAGGCTTAAACAGGTGAAGGTAGTTGAGGCCTAAAGCTATATCTTGAGCAATACTGAGAATCTGTTGCTTTGTCAATCAAATCTTCTGAAGCTCCTTATGAAGACTAGTGCTCATGAGCTCAGTCAAGATGAGAGGATTACTCACTTTAGTTGCACCAATAAACTGGACCAGGTTAGGATGACGTACTCGTGATGCTATACTCATTTCCCTGGAGAAGAGAGCTAGATTATAATCTGAGATGATGATAGTATGAAGCGACTTGACAGCTACTCTTAAACCTCTAAAGATACCAACATTAACAGTGGCATAAGACCCTCTTCCTAGCTCTACTCCAGTCACAGTCACCTCATCTTTATCAATGACCCAGTGATCATCAGTAAGTACTTGCTGCTGGTATATATGAACTGCATCACGGGATTTTTGTAATTCTCTATCCTTCTCCTGTAGCTCTCTATTCTTCTCTTGTATCTCCCTTTTTGTCTGTTGTAACTCCAATTTCGTCTGTTGTAACTCCTGGTAACAATTTGCTTTCTGTATTTCTCTGGTAACTAATAGATACAACATAAAAAATTTAGGCTATAAAAGTACAAACAAAAGATTATATTAATTTGGTAATGCAAATTTTTCCAAAGATTCTGTAAAAATTAAAAGCTTATTAGCATGCATGATGCAATTTCTGCAAAAGCTTTTATCCATTTCATCACAAATGGGTAACTTTGGTTAGTAAAAATACTATAAATTAAAAATAAATGTACTTTTTCCTATGACTTCATCATAATATACTACTCACTCTTTCCTTACTCACTTGCTCTTGTTATTCGTGTTGCTTTACAGTTGGCATAATGATCAACAACTACATACACATCATGTCCCTCTCTGTAAATATCATGAGTTGCTATGCCCTGGGGTTCTCCATTAACTAGAAAATGCAGGACCCCCTCTGACGTTATTATGATACCCAGTCTGTCTCCTTCTTCCAGGTCGTCTAGCGATACCTTGCCATAAGCAGTCTCAGTCATAGTAGTGACATTATTGTGGAGCTTTTTAGTACTCCATACACAGTGATTATGACATTCTGGAGTATAACGAGGGATCTTTAAACGATCAAGTTTCTTGTTGGATTTGTGTAACATTATGCCTAATTTCAAGTTCCCAGACCAAGGGGCCCCATGTGATATCACCTCAACCTCAAATTCAACACGGCTTTTGACTGGTCTCTCAGAATACACCACACCCTTTGCATAAAATTCCTCAGGATAAAGTTTCTTTGCCTCTGTCCCATTATCTGCTATACACATTTGATCAGAGTGATAGTCCCTTATAAAATATTAAACAATATCTGTGCTGAATGGAGACTTACTTATGATATCCAAAACAGACCAGAGGTGGCAACTCATATTCTTCGCTTGAATTTTCCTTCTTGGAAGACATTTAAAAGTAGCTACAATTAATCCTTCCTAGTATCATACAAGCAAAAATCACTATATAAAAAGGGCAGAAGTATACATTGATTCTAGCAAGAGTAGATGTTACTCTTGATTCTAACACTTCAAAACTTTCTATATAATGTGGCCAAACACATAACTGACCAAAGCAGACAGGTACTTTAATTTTCATGCAGTTGCATATCAATTTTTTAGTAATAGTAGTAGTACTCTAAGCACTTTTGATCTTGTTTTATTGGCATGTAGCTTTATTGATGTGACATGTCACCCTCCTTTTGAGTAAAGTTATACATTCTTAGGCTTACATTTGACGAAGCTGTCAAAAGTGCACTGTCAATCTGACTTTTTGATGCAAAAAGCTTTGAAGTTTACACAAAATTGGCCAAATTTAAATATTGCACTCGTCTGCATTGCATTTTGTGGCAAATGTAAACCAGGCTTTGGTTTTAGTGTCTTTCTTTGTTTGCTTAAATCATACATGTATTTTTGGTATTTCATTGCATCCAGGCCTACTTGTCAGGCCTTTTATGCAAATCATACTTAATTGTCACCTTTTTGTATGGGTTCATTTTAAAAATCTTTTTATGATCAAAACAATGCCCTTGCACCCTCAATATTAGCATTTACTTAGGCCTTTGTCTATACTAATCCGTTTTCACACATAAATGATAACTTTTTAATTCTAATATAGCTTATGTTCACACTAAAGCAGGCTGTAGAAACAAAAGGGAGCATGCATTCAATGAGTCAAATTGGAAAAATTCCATTCTGCTGCATTGATGCATACTCCCTTTATACAGCACTTCCGGTCGTGATGCTAGCATACACGTCATATTCAGAACCCAGCTTTAGCATAAACACCTGAAATGAATAATAGCAAAAAACAATCTTGATTTAGTGAAGTAGATTTTAAAATGGGGCCTTTGTATAATAATAATAATATAAAAAGGACTCAATGAACTGACAGAATACATAAATGCCATACAAACAGTCTACCTGTGTCAGTTTACACGAGTTTCAACTTTCAAGCGACCAGAGCGGACCAGAGTCTTTACAGGTCAGGGTTTTGTCAAGGCTGTATAGGCTGGGGGATGGTCGAGACTAGAGATTTTTAGGCAACAAATGAGCCGTGCCCAACGAAGTAGATCTAATTAACTAGTAAAAACCTTGAACTCATGACTGCTGAAAACTGATAGTGGAGCATAAGTAGCTAGCAAGCACAATAGCAGGAATAATAGGGGGCTAGTAGGGGCTTGACATGGGTGGAGTTGAGGTTAAAGGTTTTATTTTATTGAACTAATTTGAGCTGCTGCTGCATACTAGTGCACAGCTGTGATGTATTATGTATGAAGTACATTTACAAAGCAGTGTATATATTGAAGAAAAAAAAAGATTTAGGACGGCTACAAAAATCAAAAGTGAAAGCAAGAAATGAGAAGGATGGATAAGAAAGGGAATAGAAGAGACTGAGAGAAATTACAAATAAAGAATGGAAGAGAAGAGTTGAAATAGATCTGAGTAGAAAACAAGTTACAGTGCAGTTATAATAGGTAAAACAATAAAACGTATGCTACACTCAGTAGTACACTAAAAACATTACATGATACTTTAAAAGGAAGCAGTACAAGAGAAGAGTGGTAGTGAAGAGAAAGGCAGGACAAATAAAAAAGTTTGGAAGAGAATTTGGAAAAAGTAAAACTATACTAAAGGCAACAAAAGGCAGCAGAGTAATTAAAATAAAAGGTAAATTAAATTACAATAATAAATCAGATCTTTATTGCTTTCAATGACTCTATTACTTGGGCCATAGTAGGACGAGCTCTAGCATTAAGTCCTCTTTGTACGAGAGACTTCATGGGAGGCCAAGAGATAGTACCAGCTTGTTGTTCTCTCTTTGCTAGTGTCATTTCAGGCGGCAGGTGTAGTGTCATTTCCATAAGGAGAACAGAGTAACTGTAGACATCCATTGCTGGACTATGTCGTTCAGGATCACGAGCTTCAGGAGCAGCATAAGCAGCATTGCCTGGCATAATAGTAGAAGTGGTTTCTTGGAGATTAGCTGTACCATAATCTGATACTTTAGCTTCATAACCAGCAGGCCCAAAAGGTTTTTACAATACGTTAGGACTGCTGACATCTCTGT
>NW_003546549.1:81243-85004 GCF_000090795.2 Amphimedon queenslandica
GTGTGTGTGTGTGTGTGTGTGTGTGTGTGTGTGTGTGTGTGTGTGTGTGTGTGTGTGTGTGTGTGTGTGTGTGTGTGTGTGTGTGTGTGTGTGTGTGTGTAGTTAGTTAGTATAACAGTAGACTAGTTGTAGTGAGTTGTTAGTTTTTTTCCTATTTTTGAGTAGTTGATTTTTTTGAAAATAATTTGAAAGTAATACATAATGCAATACAGGTCAGGTCATTTCAGTTAGCTGGGTAATTCTGTCTATATTGTCTGAAAAGTTTCAATATTCTTATTTCGGTGTGTTAATAAAACAGCTCATAATCTCAATTCCAATTTCAACATTATGCTAAAGACCTTTCTTTGCAAAAATAATGTCAAGGAAACTAAAGTTGCATAATTTGAAATGTATAGTGCTAATTGATATTCTTGGCTACTGCTATATATTACTCATGAACATGCATTACATCATTCTGTTGTCATTAGTCTAGATCCTTAATAGAATCAATGAATAGTATATCACATCAGATGCTACTCTGTACTATTGTGTTCATTATCAGTTCAACCAGTAGTGCTATGTTAGCTCAACAATCATATTCCTGCAAGCCTAATGCTGTATCATGTGATGACATACAGAAGTACTGGCCAGATAGTCCTTCAAAGAATTACAGCATTGTAACTAAAGAAGGAACAAAGAACATTTATACTGTAATATGGAGGAGATGTACTGTGGTTCAGTAGGATGGACAAGACTAGCATATCTGAATATGACTGATGCTACAGGGAACTGTTCTTCTGGGTTTAGACTGTACCGGTCAGGTGGAGTTAGAGCTTGTGGTAGAGCAACATCAAGTGGAGGCAGTTGTGTATCAGTTCAGTTCCCATCTAATGGTATCAGTTACTCTCAAGTTTGTGGTAGAGTAGTGGGATATCAATATGCTTCCCCTGATGCAGTGAATCCTACTATTGGTGGCACTGAAAGTCATAATGATATTAATTCTTGTTATGTTGATGGCGTTAATATCACTCGGTTTCCTCATCGGCATGTCTCGACACTAATGGCTGGAGTATTTTAAAATGCTGATAGCATTTACAATTGTCCTTGTTATCAAAACTCAACTCTTTAGTCTTTCATCGGTAATGACTACTTCTGTGAATCTGATAATCCTGCTACTGATGTTTCAGGTCAATACTATATACATCTGATCCATTGTGGGATGGTAAAGGGTGTGGTATTCTTGAAGGTAATTGTTGTGCATCTCGTCCTGGTCTTCAATGATTTAATAAGGTACTAAACACTATACCACTACTGACTACCTTAAGCTGAGGGTGTGTGGAGATCAACATACTATTGATGAAGATGTTGTATGTCAAATGATGAGAATATACTAATGAATAGTTTGATAGATAGTGTGTGTGTGTGTGTGTGTATGGATAGTTACTGTTAGTTACATGTACTCTGTTAATGTCATGTTTTTGTTGTGTTGCTGCTCACATCAATAGATGAGCCTCTAGTTTATACAGGGTACAGTCTTAAATATTTAATTGTCATCATATCTACATTATCATTACTCAAGCCATTCTATATAATAAAATAACAATAGTTATAATTGTGTCGAGTTGATGTTCTTTTTTAGAATCTACTTCTGCACATATAGAACTGATGTCATATCTAATGATGATCATCACTTTATAAAATCAGAGATGTCAATGGCCAAAATAAAAAATCACCTTGTTTTTAAGGATATGTAAATGTAGCTAACCAAAAAAGAAATTAGTTGTTAGCTTATTAAATTTTTTACGTTCCTGATAATGAAGATGTTCCTGTTAGTTTTTATGATTGATAGATAGTGTGTGTGTGTGTGTGTGTGTACTAGTTAGTTTTTAATAGTTAGGTTTATTCTTGAGTTGATTTGAAAATAATTAATAATTGAAATTTAATGGTATTTCAATTACTTGCACTTGAACAGAAGGTATGCAGATTATTAGTGCTAGTCTATTACTAAAACACCTGCACATTTTTGGTTGACGATAGAGTACGTTCTTTAAATGTTTGTCATTGCATACAGCATCATGTTTGACGTCATTAGTCAGGCTCTTCTGAATATTATAAAAGGAGTGAGGAGTAAACAGTAAACAATCATTACAAAGAGGATAATAATGCTCTCTCTTCTTATACTAGCTATTGCTTGTCTCCCTCAGTTTATCAGTAGTTCTAATCTTGCTCTTACATTTGATGCTGCTAACAGTACCTGTACCGCAGCCTGTACTACCTGCAGTGATACCAGTAATACTGATACCAATCAATACAACACTGATGATGCTCTATTGAATGAACTACTCAATACTGCCAGGAACAATGGTCAAGATATTCAAGAAATAAAACAGAAAATGGATGGCATCATTTCTTCTCTCTCTCATATCAAGGAGACTGCTACCTCTAATGCTGGAGCTATCAATGATATACTGCTGCTAGTGGAAGACCTTATCATGTTATACAATGACTCATCTTCCTTCTCTCCTATCCCTTCTTCTTGTCAAGAGATTAAGGACAAACAACCAAACAGTCCTTCTGGTGTATATCTACTGAAAACTAATAATGGAACTAAATATGTTTACTGTAATATGGAGAAGTTGCTGTGTGGTTCAAAAGGAGATTCATGGACAAGACTAGCATATCTGGATATGACTGATGCTACAGAGAGCTGTCCTTCTGGGTTTAGACTGTACCAGTCAGGAGGAGTTAGAGCTTGTGGTAGAGCAACATCAAGTGTAGGCAGTTGTGTATCAGTTCAGTTCCCATCTAATGGTATCAGTTACTCTCAAGTGTGTGGTAGAGTAGTGGGATATCAGTATGGTACACCTGATGCAGCTGATCCTAGGCCTATTATCAATGATATTAATTCTCATTATGTTGATGGTGTTAGTATCACTCGTGGGTCTCCTCGTCAACATGTCTGGACACTAATGGCTGGATTGAATGAAGCTAGTCTTCATAATAATGATGGTCGTTTTAATTGTCCTTGCTCTCAAGGTAGTACTCAAAACTCAACTCTTCAGTCTTTCATTGGTAATGACTACTTCTGTGAATCTGGTAATCCTTCTACTGATCGTACATTTCAATCCATACTCTATACATCTGATCCATTGTGGGATGGTAAAGGATGTGGTGGCTTTGAAGGTAATTGTTGTACATCTCGTCCTAGTCTTCCATGGTTCAATAAAGTACTAAACACTACTACTACTGACTACCTTGAGCTAAGGGTGTGTGGAGATGAAAATACGGATAATCAAGATGTTCCTGTTAGTTTTTATGATTTGTACATCAAATGATGAGAATATACTGATGAACAGTTTGATAGATAGTATGTGTGTGTGTGTGTGTGTGTGTGTGTGTGTGTGTAGTTAGCTAGTATAACAGTAGACTAGTTGTAGTGAGTTGTTAGTTTTTTTTTCTATTTTTGAGTAGTTGATTTTTTTGAAACTAATTTGAAAGTAATACATAATGCAATACAGGTCAGGGCGTTTCAGTTAGCTGGGTAATTCTGTCTATATTGTCTGAAAAGTTTCAATATTCTTATTTCAGTGTGTTAATAAAACAGCTCATAATCTCAATTATAATTTCAACATTATGCTAAAGACCTTTCTTTGCAAAAATAATGTGAAGGAAACTCTAAAGTTGCATAATTTGAAATGTATAGTGCTAATTGATATTCTTGGCTACTGCTATATATTACTCATGAACATGCATTACATCATTCTGTTGTCATTAGTCTAGAT
>NW_003546549.1:85014-106348 GCF_000090795.2 Amphimedon queenslandica
TCTGGTAATCCTTCCACCGATGGTTCATATCAATTTGGTGTACTCTATGCATCTGATCCATTGTGGGATGGTGAGGGATGTGGTAGTCTTGAAGGTGATTGCTGTGCAGCTCCTGGTCTTCCATGGTTCAATAAGATACTAAACACTACCACTACTGACTACCTTGAGCTGAGGGTGTGTGCTAATCAAGCTGCACCAATTGATGAAGACGTTCCTATTAGCTTTTATGAGTTGTATGTCAAATGATGAGAATATTATACTGATGAACAGTTCAGTACATATTGTGTGTACATGCGTGTAGTGAGTTAATAGAGTAGTAGATGTATTAGTTGTTTGATTGAGTTGATTTAAAAATAATTTTAAAGCAATGCAACTGAGCTATTGTTGTCTTATGGGGCAAGACTCTATAATGAAGATGTGGTCAGTGATACTATGAGTCCTGTTGACTTCTCTGATCATGTTCCTGTATGTAATGACCTGTTGAAAGAGGCTCAAAGTAACAGTGCATGTATTTCAATGTGGTACTGATGACTGAATGAATTAATGGTATATACATGTACTTGATAATTACAGTCAAACCTTTAGTTTGGACTCAACAATACTGGGTTCATTAATACACATTTATATTGCATTGGTACTGATACTACCTGTCCTCATTAAATAAGAGTCCTATTTAGGGTGTCCGCATTAGCAGGTTTGACTTCCTCTGATATTTTGCTGGCTTGCATACCCATGGATACAGAAGTAACAGTACCATATAGTTGGTCATTTTAGGGGGGCAATATTTCTACTAAATTCCCTTAAAAGTTAAAAGTTAATAAAAGTTAAAAGGTATTTATGGGTACCAGTACAAATATTTGTAACTAACAACTGAAGTTAGTAAACTTATTCTCTTTACTTGTAATACCTTTTGTACATTGAAAATATTATAATAGATACAAAGATTCTGGCTTCTCCGTTAGCTTGAAGTAATGGTCACATTGGTCAGGGAGTCGTAGTAGCTCTGCATAGCCATTAGTTATGGGTTGTGGTATGCAAATTGATAGTGTTAGTGTACTACTACATTACCTATACATTTTTCGCTGACAAGTCACTGGTCTAGAGTACGTCCTTTAAATGTTTGACATTACCTGCTGATGTCAATAGTCAGGCTCTTCTGCACTTCTGCAAGCACTCCTGAATCTGTTACACAATATTCACATTCCAGTAATCATTCATGCTCTTGATTAAATTAGCAAAACAGAACTACACGGTATAGAGTACGCTCTTTAAATGTTTGTCATTGCATACAGCATCGTGTCTGATGTCATTAGTCAGGCTCTTCTGGATATTATAAAAGGAGTGAGGAGTAAACAGTAAACAATCATTACAAAGAGGATAATAGTGCTCTCTCTTCTTATACTAGCTATTGCTTGTCTCCCTCAGTTTATCAGTAGTTCTAATCTTGCTCTTACATTTGATGCTACTAACAGTACCTGTACTGCAGCCTGTACTATATATATATACCTGCAGTGATACCAGTAATACTAATACCAATCAATACAACACTGATGATAAGCTATTGAATGAACTACTCAATGCTACAAGGAATAATGGTCAAGATATTCAAGAGATAAAACAGAAAATGGACGGTATCATTTCTACTCTCTCTCATATCAAGGAGACTGCTACCTCTAATGCTGGAGCTATCAATGATATACTGCTACTAGTAGAAGACCTTATCATGTTACACAATGATTCATCTTCCTTCTCTCCTATCCCTACTTCTTGTCAAGAGATTAAGGACAAACAACCAAACAGTCCTTCTGGTATATACCTATTGAAAACTGCTAATAATCAAACTCAAAGTGTTTATTGTAATATGGAGGAGCTGTGTGGTTCAGTAGGATGGACAAGACTAGCATATCTGGATATGACTGATGCTACAGTGAACTGTCCTTCTGGGTTTAGACTGTACCAGTCAGGAGGAGTTAGAGCTTGTGGTAGAGCAACATCAAGTGGAGGCAGTTGTGTATCAGTTCAGCTTCCATCTAATGGTATCAGTTACTCTCAAGTGTGTGGTAGAGTAGTGGGATATCAGTATGCTTCACCTGATGCAGTTGGTACTAGTAACATTTATCAATATCTCAATAATATTAATACTTATTATGTTGATGGTGTTAGTATCACTCATGGGTCTCCTCATCAACATGTCTGGACACTAATGGCTGGACTGATGGAAGCTGATTATCATGTTAATGATCCCAATAGGGGCCACCTAAATTGTCCTTGTTCTCAAGGTGGTCTGCAAAGCGTAACTCTTCAGTCTTTCATTGGTAATGACTACTTCTGTGAATCTGGTAATCCTTCTACCAATAGTACATTTCAGTTCATACTCTATACATCTGATCCATTGTGGGATGGTAAAGGGTGTGGTAGTCTTGAAGGTAATTGTTGTACATCTCGTCCTAGTCTTCCATGGTTCAATAAGATACTAAACACTGCCACTACTGACTATACCTTGAGCTGAGGGTGTGTGGAGATCAAAGCACAACTGATGAAAATGTTCCTGTTAGTTTTTATGAGTTGTATGTCAAATGATGAGAACATAAACTGATAAACACAGTTTGATAGATAGTGCGTGTGTGTAGTTAGTTGGTATAATAGTAGACTAGTTGTAGTTAGTTTATAGTTGTGGTTTTTTTGTTTTTGAGTAGTTGATTTGAAAATAATTTGAAAGTGATACATAATGCAATACAGGACAGGGCATTTCAGTTAGCTGGGTAATTCTGTCTATTTTGTTTATTATTGAGGCTTTACAGGACACAAAATAGAGAAGAAAACTAAAATTAATGATAAGTAATAGCAAACACAGTAGAGAAGTCCTGATGGAATGAAAGGGCCTTGTCCTAACACCCAAACATAATACATGCACACAATCACATAGGCACTAGGCTGCAGTGTTTGCTCAACAAGGTTTACTGGGCGTTTTGGTGTCTCTGCTATAGCAGTACTGCATAACACAGTGGTTGAGAATCTGGGGGGCAGGGGGGCTGGACCCCCCTCCCACTTTTGATGCAGGGGGGGCACAGCCCCCCCCACTTTTGAGCAGAACAATTGCTTACTATTACATATACATAAGGAAATTACTGATAATTTAGACTTAGTATTAATTGCTAAGGAGTATATTAGTGTAACTGATAAACGCACTAAATTTTTTGGATCATTTTAAATATAATTAAATTAATGAATGTACGTTGGTTTAAAAAATGAGCCCCCCCCACTTTTAGATTGGTGTCTCAGCCCCTGTAACAGACTTCAGCGGCATTCTAAAGCTTATAGTATGATGTCTAAAGCTTCTTCTCAAGTGTTCTCCACTGTTCCTTATGCAAACTTCTACACGTGTCTTTAGGTACACCCACGCTTTAGGTCTCACATGACTTACTTCTAGCTTCTACACAGTGATGTTTCAGCTAATATAGTGCAGTTTGACACTCTAACTATTATCTACTCTTGTCATTATCAGTAATCATAATAGGTGTACATGTATGTATAACAACGGGATATGTGTAAACTGTGTATAGTACATTATCATTTTGTTACAAATTACACATCATGTGTACTCTTAGCACAATACGCTATATTTTTATGACATCGTGTCTGATGTCATTAGTCAGGCTCTTCTGAATATTATAAAAGGAGTGAGGAGTAAACAGTAAACAATCATTACAAAGAGGATAATAATGCTCTCTCTTCTTATACTAGCTATTGCTTGTCTCCCTCAGTTTATCAGTAGTTCTAATCTTTCTCTTACATTTGATGCTGTCAACAATACCTGTACTGCAGCATGTAATATCTGCAGTAATAATACTGGGAACAATAGTCAAGATATTCAAGAATTAAAACAGAAAATGGATGGCATCATTTCTTCTCTCTCTCATATCAAGGAGACTGCTGCCTCTAATGCTGGAGCTATCAATGATATACTGCTATTAGTGGAAGACCTTATCATGTTACACAATGACTCATCTTCCTTCTCTCCTATCCCTACTTCTTGTAAAGAGATTAAGAACAAACAACCAAACAGTCCTTCTGGTGTATATCTACTGAAAACTAATAATGGAACTAAATATGTTTACTGTAATATGGAGAAGTTGCTGTGTGGTTCAAAAGGAGATTCATGGACAAGACTAGCATATCTGGATATGACTGATGCTACAGAGAGCTGTCCTTCTGGGTTTAGACTGTACCAGTCAGGAGGAGTTAGAGCTTGTGGTAGAGCAACATCAAGTGTAGGCAGTTGTGTATCAGTTCAGTTCCCATCTAATGGTATCAGTTACTCTCAAGTGTGTGGTAGAGTAGTGGGATATCAGTATGGTACACCTGATGCAGCTGATCCTAGGCCTATTATCAATGATATTAATTCTCATTATGTTGATGGTGTTAGTATCACTCGTGGGTCTCCTCGTCAACATGTCTGGACACTAATGGCTGGATTGAATGAAGCTAGTCTTCATAATAATGATGGTCGTTTTAATTGTCCTTGCTCTCAAGGTAGTACTCAAAACTCAACTCTTCAGTCTTTCATTGGTAATGACTACTTCTGTGAATCTGGTAATCCTTCCACCGATGGTTCATATCAATTTGGTGTACTCTATGCATCTGATCCATTGTGGGATGGTAAAGGATGTGGTAGTCTTGAAGGTAATTGTTGTACATCTCGTCCTAGTCTTCCATGGTTCAATAAAGTACTTGGTACTACCACTACTGACTACCTTGAGCTGAGGGTGTGTGCTAATCAAGCTGCACCAATTGATGAAGATGTTCCAGTTAGCTTTTATGAGTTGTATGTCAAATGATGAGAATATTATACTGATGAACAGTTCAGTACATATTGTGTGTGTGTGTGTGTGTATAGTTAGTTAGTAGAATATTAGACTAGATCTATAATGTTATAGTTTGATTTTTGATTTGATTCAAAAATAATTTTGAAGTAATACATATATTGTGAGACAGCGCATTTTTTGGTATTTGTTCAGTTTGTATTTTGAAAAGTGCTCTTCTCATTTTAGTCTGTTAATTAACAGCTAGTTAGCTCATATTCCCTATTATAAATTTCACACCTCATAATAATTGGTAATTTTTGTGGGTTTTTTATATTTTTTCCCCTAAATTTCCTTAGAAGTTGATCGTAATACACCTTAAAAATAATGAAAATTAATGCTCAGCAACTTGTAGAATAATAACTTATTGCATTTAAATACTGCACAGTGCACACCTGGCAAATATTAATTAGATAAATAAAAAAATTTGGGACTTATAAAACTAACAGTCTAAAGCACATGATAAAACTTACTTACTGTATGGTAATTTGTTATCATGTCTCTACCTTTAATTCTCTCTCTCTCTTTCAGGTCGAGTGTGGCCTTTGCAACATTTCTGTCGTTTGGCCATCAGGAAGTATATGGGGGTTGGGAGGAGGAGAAGAATAAAGGAGCTCCCTCTACCACGACACGTCATATCTTACCTCATCTCCCTCCCCATCTCCTGCAGCGACAGACTTCATGCAAACTGGGAGAGAACGAGATCAACAAAATGTAAACTAGTAAAGGAGAGACTAGAGAGTCATCGTCCTAAGAGAGGAGGGGCCACTAATGTGGGCGTGTTGCAAGTTCTTAAAGGTTCGTCGGACTTATAGCTTAATTTGGGATTTAATGACAACATGTAATCTCTTATTGATGTTACAATTATAACTGAATAATAAATTAACAATAATTGATGACTCTGTTCATATATTATTAACACTGATTTCATTGTTATTATCATTATTGTAATTGTAGTTAAAGTTGGCCAAGTATTAAAGCACACTGGTGTAATAGCTTCATTATTTACTGTCATACATTAAGCATGGTTTCTATACAATTGAGTCTGTAGTATACAACTTGTATAGAGCTAGACCTGGACAGGCTGGGCTATATCTAGGGCTATAATGAGAACCAGGCTTAATTAAGAGTTGAGGGCTTGGTATGACTTGTGTTTTTAAGTACTTGTTCTAAATTACTAATACCAATTATTCCTTCCTCTCCTACTCTATAGCAATTAAGCATACATTATTATTATTGTCTGGTGTATTGTTCTCCTTCATATATTGCTTGAGTTTAGTCATGTAGCACTGGTTTTGATGCGTGTGGTTGGAGGTGAGTGAAGAGTGAGTTGAGAGACGTCACATTTGATCCTTCAAAGACGTGACGATGACTCAGTGATATCAGTCCTGACACTGCATCACCTCTCTGATCAAACAACTAGAAATGATAGCAATAGCTAATAAATAAGATTTGTTGTTTGTAGAAATTTTGAGCTGATTTTAATCAAAATTAGGTTTTATGATTTAAGTTGTTTTTTTAAATAGACCATAGTACAGTATAGGGTATTTTGCCAAAATTTTCCAAAAAGAAATCTTCATTTATATAATTTTATTTGATGCATACACATTCTTATGTTGTGTAGCAAGTTTGAGCTGACTCCAATCAAAGTTAAATTTTTTATGAATTTTAAAAGTTAATTAAAAATTGGCTATACTATTATAGTACAGGACCATTGGACAAACAAATGACTAGGAGAGAATTTAATACATATATACACATTCTTATGTAGTGTAGCAAGTTTGAGCTGATTCCAATCAAAGTTGGATTTTTAAATGAATTTTAATGTTGTTGAAATTGGGCTAAAGACCCTTTATTTGGCTAAAAACCAATTTTGCCATAATGACTGGGAGAGAATTTTTTATTTTTATAATTTTTGGTACGTGTACATAAACGGACATGTACATTGTGTAGAAAGCTTGAGCTAATTCCAAATCAAAAATTTTTATGAATTTCTAAAATTTGCTCAAGTGGTTAAAGACCATTGTGTGAATTTTTTCAAAAATAGCTTGGAGAAAGTTCTTAATTTTTATATTTTATTTTGATGTATAATACTTACGTTACATATAAATTTTGGGCTGATTTGGATCAAAAATAAGATTTTAAAAATTGACAAAAGACCATCCACTATCATTGACTGAAATTTCTATAACGTACTAATTACATGCACATTCATTTATAAACATGTATCCTATATAGTACTGTAGTGATTATAAACTCTAGATCTCTTACTGAATGTCTAAATGATCTTGACGCATGAACACTTGATCTTGAATTTGTTATACCGGATGGTGTGTTGGTTGATACCCTCTCCATTGCATTAGCCTCTTCTATCTCAGATAAAGCCTTTACCTAATATAATACATGTATAATGTGTTGATATGTTTATTATGATGATAATGTTAATATAATGAGTCACTTTTGTGTTCACTTGTGCCCTAAACCTTTTGATTTTAAGGTTGAGCTGTTTCTCTCACTCACTCACAGCTAACACATATCCATGTACATGTACATCACAGTACATGTACATGTACATATTTGCATGTTCCTAATGGCCTTGTTTCTTGTACTACCTCTTTATTGACCAAAGGGCTCATGTGAACTGATGGACTTTATCTTTTGTTGCTATTACTTTATGAAGTATCTCGTGAAGACTCTTTTGTATCTTCTTGAGCTCTCTTAGGTTGTTCTCAAATGCAGAGAGAAGAAAAAATAATTTTTCTAACTTTTCGATTGTTGGAACTATGACCTGTAATGAATGATATGCATGTACGGATTACGCACAGTTGCATGATACATAAATATATGCTATAAACATGATTGTAAATACGCTATCATAAGTGGGAAATAGTTTAGCAATCAAAACAATTACAAACAAGCTAATTGAAATTAACTCTATTATTAAGATTATCTTTTGGTGATGAAGCCATTTTAATGTTAAGTTGTTATGATATTAATGTGTTTAGATTATTGTACCGGAGTATCAGTAGGTGACTGCCCTTTTGATGATCTTGAGAGTAGCCGAGACACATTGATTGTTTTATCCGAAGTTACTATATTAAAATATAAATAATAATGATATATTAGTGAATAAGAAAAGAGAGGATAGTTAATGATGATAATATTAATAAAAAGATCAATTTGTAATTTACGATCTTTTGATTGATCAAATGTGTCCACTCCTTCCTCTTCGTCTAATGAAGATTCCTACATCAAATGAAAGATTGATATTAAAACAATGTACACATGTAGCAATAGAAAAATTAGTAAACAATCTACGTTTGTTGTACACATTAGATATATTGAAACTCACAAAGTTGTTGATGATGACTGCAACTACTAAATTTCCAAGTATAAACGATCCAATTATGACAAACAGTACAAGATAGAGTGGGCCCAGTACATCATAGCCACAATCCTATCAGATAAAGATCTCAGGAAAAACCAGTTACTGTATATAAACCTGTAGATCTTGTCTTATGACCGTCCACCCGTCCAGTGTGAGACAAATGAAGAGTGAGAACCATGCTTTAAAAGGAGGAATGTATGATGTGATTAACTAATAATATTTATAGACTTCCTCACCTGAACCAAGAGATCCAAAATAGTTTGGACAATTGTTTCCAAATAAGGTAATGCCAATACCAGCAAAAACAAACATAACAATTGTGAGGAGAAATAAAAGACTCAGAGTATCTGGAGGGGAGAGAGGAGGGAGGGTATAGGATATTAAGATCCACAGTGCATGTACAATGTATTATAGTGCCTGTAGAGCAATGAATGTATTAATAAATAAACCTGGAACAGCACGAATGATGCTCTGGACCACAAGCCTAAGTCCCCTCAATGCAGTAAAACTATGAAAGAGTAATGCTGTGTTGCTAGCTAATATTGATATTATTGTTTCACCTTCTGATGGTCCTCAATGCTAGTATCATACGTAACAGACGAAGTACATACTCAGAACCAGGAATGAATGAGAAAACTATTGCAAATTTTAAATTGAATTTTGAGTATTATAAAGGATTGTACATATACATGCTATTGCGTGTGTAGATAATTGTCTTACTTGGTCCAAAGAGTGCAACTGATACAATGACAACGTCGAAAATATTTCCGAAACTTCTCCAGAAGCCACGAAAGTCACAATACAACTTTAGAAGGATCTCAGAAATGTAAAGAACGAGAAAAATGTAGTGAAATGTAACGAATAGAGTTGGATAGCTCCTCTCCTACAAATATTTGATAATATCATGATGTACCGTTAAACAAGCTAACCAGTTCTTTGTTAGTGTGTACTCCAATGATGACTGCATTAGCAACTATGATCATCATTACGATAGTAAAGAAGAGTGGACTGGAAACAATGTTACGAATATGAGTCTTTCTTATTTTCCTTAAAAAGTTTTTAGTAGTAGGAGGAGGATATGAGACAGTATCATCATCATCATCATCATTCTTAGTCACAGGTGCTGCAGTAGCAGCTGCTACCAGCTATGAGTATTGAACATTAATTTTGATGAGGATTTGATTAGATTTGCAGTACCTTGATATCATTATTCTCACTTACTATCAGTCTTTCTGAAACATGGCTCTTTTTATCACTAGCAACAATATTTTTACTAGTTAGATATATATATATACATGTAGAGCATTACTTTGTAAATGAGGGAATGGTCACGGATTGTCTCCTTGCTGATCTGTCAGGAATGCTCTCAGTAACTTCTGGTGCAATCCTCTCAGAGCCAAAAGGAATTATAACAGATATAAACGGGCCCAGCTTTCTTCTAAGATAAACCAGCCCGGCTTTGGTGTTTTCCATTTTAATGCAGGCGCGGGGTTTTCTGGGAAAAGTAGATTGCGCATGCGCACAATCCCATGCCGCCAAGGCCTGATGGTAATTGGTACAGCGTCCACACAAATGAAGGAGATATCCCCTCTCTCGCCACCAGGCCTCTCGCTTGATTGAGCATGATAGATTGATTAAAAGAGAGAGCAAGAAAGAGTCTTGAGTCTTCCAGCTCTCGTAAGTTTACAAGCCCCAGAGTGGGTGGTTTAGTATTCAGATTAATCTTTCTTCTTGTAGGGCATGAAAATTATGGGACTAAGCATAACAGCATTGCTGTTACTACTTGTACTCGATGTAGCATCCTCCCGGAATGAAGAGAAATGCCACGGAGGGTTTTTTTATAGTAAGTGCAATATGTTTGTTGTTTTTTGGAAGGAGAATAATCAAGTAATCCCAAATTATATTATCAGACAAAGGAATTATAGTGTTTCATTAGTGCATGTGATGGGATGGGAAAAGGAACAAAAGAAACACCAACCTCAGTTAACATTGCTCTTCAATTGATTCACGCAAAAGTTTGTTAATTTTTATTTAATAAAATCTTTCCCTGATAGCATTTCTATCTTGTCCCGATGAGCCGGTAAAGAAATATTATTATAACACCGTCTCAAGCTCTTGCCGAAAGTTTGACTACTATCAGAGCTGTGAAAACTATGGCGGCATTGGAAACAAGAAAAACAAGTTTGACTCGATGGCAGAGTGCATTAATACTTGTTTTGGTAAGCCAGCAATTATGTATTGGTCATGATGTGTGAATAAGAGTCATGTATGTGCATATTGATTTGAGGGCATGTGCTTTGTGCTCCTTTTGTTCATAGTGTTCATGCTATTGCTTACAAATAGTATTACAGATTTCTGTGTACTCACTACTACGTGGCCATTGTTTATGATAGCTGCCTCCTTTTTTACTCAACAATACAATTATGTTTACGGAAAAAGCTCTGTTCAAAGAGGAGTGGAGCTAACATCTCTCTCTCTTTTCGAGACAAATTCATTAAAAAGCGTCTTATGTAATAACATGGATGTATATACCTAAAGGCCAAAATACTCCATATATTAATTACATTACTGAGGTTTTGTGATTAGTCTGATGGTTGGTCTCTGGGTTATGAGAGTAAACTGGTTGGCCCTACCTTTATCACAACTTAAAAAGTGCATCACTTATATGGTCCCCAGCTTTCTGGCTGGTTGTTCTTGACTCCAATCCCTTTGCTGCTCTTGTCTGGTTTGAGGGCTGAGGGAGTAGAGAGGGATGAAAGCAAGGTTGTAGTCAGCATGTGTGTGCATATTGACCTGAGTGCAGGTGGAGGGTTCTTGTGAGATTCAATCATGTGAGGTTTCTGACCACATCAAAACTCGAGCTATCCTGCAGCTGTTGTAGTCAATACTTTATCAGCACACAATGTATCCCTTGGGTGTGTATGTACAGCATAAACTGCCTCAAGTGTTCTGTGTCTTGATGTATTCGAGGTCAATATAGCCAGCCCCCTGATAATCATGTATTGTAGAAATTAGATTTTTATGCTGATCTGTTTACATTTTCGTTACTTTCTATTACAGATGTTCCTTCAAACTCAACTCCAGCTTCTTCTATTAAGCACACATGTAAGTCCCATTAAATATCTTTCAAGAATGATATGTGTCTTTTCCTTTTTAATTTCAGCCATTCTACCTGAGTTAGCCATAGTGACATCAGTCCTAAATTGTAAGTTGTACTTCTTATTGTAATCATGTGCACATTTATTATTATTATTGTTATTATTTTGCAAGAGCCAATGATTCTGCACCCACGCCTTTTTATAACAATAATTGTGATTGGTAACTGAGTTCCATATTGAACTCCCTGTGTGTCTATAAATAATTAATATGTACATTAGTCAAAACTAAAAAGTTCTGACCTTCACTTACCGCATGCATTTCTCTCATTACAGTTGCTACCACTTCATATATGGAGCATGTCTCAACTATGCCAATTCATGGCCGGAGCTCATCTCCACCACCTTCCCCGTCATCCTCCTCCTCCTCCTCCTCCTCAAAGTACCAGAAGCCACCACAGCCAACCTCAGTCTCCAATACTCAGATCTCTCCTGTTTTATCCTCCTCCTCCTCCTCCTCCCGTTCATATTCCTCCACCATTATTATACAGAAACCACCACATCCAACTGCATCCTCCTCATCTTCTGAGGATCAATTTTACAACCAGATGTTCATTTATGGATCACTCACTGTCTTTTTCGTGGTTGTACTCTCTCTCGTCATTGCAGGCTCCATTTTTGTCATCATGTACTTGAGCTATCGGCGGAGAAAACGTGTCTTGGAATCGCCGTCCTCAGAAATGTAAGTCAATTAATTTCCTGTATTAGAACAACAATGGTCTTATGCTTTGTATGTCATGTAGCATTATATAGTGGAGGGGGTGATTTGCCAATTTTTAGTGAGTGATAAGTAATTTATACATGTACTTGGCAATTGTCTTGAGTATATACTGTACACATGAGGCAGGTTTTAGGCTGTTAGAAAATTGTCCAAATTTACTTGTGGATGATAATTTTACTTAACATTCCTGCTTTATATTGAAATAGGCCTAGCAGTATTAATAGTAGCAGTAGTAGGAGCGATGAAGCTGAGAACAACAGCATTTGTATCTTACCTCATTCTGGCTCACAGTCTTCAAGCCCATCTGAACTCATAGAAGCGTAAGAGCTGAATATACCTCCTACTATGGCTACTCAGTACCACCATTATTGTTACTAACACTATATATCATAATTATAATAATTAATTTTGTTGTGTATTTTCATCATTTATTCTTTCCTTGTAATGGCCACCAGTCAGTCCTTGATTATCAATTATTTTTTTGATCAAAAATATTATTTGATTTACATTAAGCTAGTGATAAGCAGCATCCTGAGGTTTAACAGTCTAAACTGCTTTTGTTGTGTAGTGGAAAGTTAGACAAACAAATGAAACAAACCAAGTAACAAACTGAGCCTTGCATCATCAGTCAGCTGTGCATGTCCTGCATTTCTAGTCATAACAACTATCTTCAAAGGCTTGAAAATTTGGTAATGAGCATACGGGCAACACTTTGTCATGTTAATGATACTGGATGTGCTCTCCTGATGTGCATTAATTGGATTTGCCACGCTTGTGTAGGCGGGTACTAAGCAGTTGGGCTGTCATTCTTGTGTGCGCTCAGCTTAATTGCTTGAGAGAGCAATGATCATTCCATGTTTTAATAATCAATTCCTTATCAGTTCCTTATGTAAATGCTAGTGATGTCATTTGTAGTAATGATAGATGGCTGGGTTATTCCAAAATTATAATTATATGTGATAGCCTTGCTCTTACTAAATGAAAGTCAATATATGTCCTAAGACATTGTAAGGGAGGTTGTCCTAGCTGATAGCAAAAGTTGATTTCCTTGTCATTATAGGTATAGTTTTAATTGACAATATACTACTGTATAGTGGGTTTATTTTGAAGATACAAATTTCGCCAATTTTTTTAATATTTCCAAAATTAAACTCCTTGAAAATCTATTTGATACTGTACAAGATGGTAGAAAAGTAGCAATTTGCAAAAATTAATTCCGCGAACCTCCGGATACAGGCCATTTGCAAAAATTATTATCCCTAAAATAAACCCGCTATACGATATAGTATCTTAAGTGCTAATGTCCTATTAGCACTTAAGATACTATATCGTATAGAGGGTTACATACATGTACAGTGCACAAGACTGAATAATACCAAACAAACTAAATTATGATTAAGCTACTGAACAGGTATTAAGAATTTAAGTTACAGTACAAACCATTGAATATAATAAAGGGCAGATTCTGTTTAGCATGCCATGTATATTCTTAATAGACTTGATGCATTCTTAATGTTCTATTATCAGTTGTCAGTGTTTATGCTTACTCATCCAGTTTAGTGTGTATCAGGTAACTGGGGATTATATAAACTCCTGCGCTATAGATTACAAAAAGGATGCATGTCTCCCTTTAGTACTCATTATGAGGGTGTGATGATTTAGAGATAGAGTAGGTCACATGCATTACTATACTCATAAACTAACTGTGTATACGCACCTTTATGTGTATAGTAAAGGCAACCTGTCAGTTGATATAAGTATTAGTACATATATATAGCCTTGTGACTTAATATAATTTTAATACTCCATGTTCTGTGCCTTTTGTGCATGCTAAGGGAAATGAACTATATCTGCTGATTTAAGCATTAGCTTATTTCTAAAAGTTTATTTTTACTGGTCGTATATTTACTTTTATTATTATCAAGAGTACAACATGACTAATTTGGTAAAATTACCTCAGCATCATAATGATGTCATTTACTCACCTTTTGACTGCTAATAATACACTTGTGACATCTGTAGCCTTATCAGTTAGCTACTACTACACAAGGAATCACTAAGCTGATTCTCTTCTTCTTTGGCAAGATGATCCTTAGCATATTTCTAACTGCTCTCTTGTTGGGAAGTGTTAGTACTATTGATGATTCTGGTTTTTGTGGTACTCCAGGGTGTACTAATCATCCCTGCAAGAAACCTCCAGCATGCCATAAATGCTGTCCAGGCATATGCAGCGCAAATAATGAACTGCGATGTCACCAATTAGATAATGGAGGTTCAATGACTACTGTTGGTAAGTGGAATGGGGTACAATTAGAGGAAATAGAACTGTCTGATTCGACTCTCAGTCAATTCTTAACAACTAATACAACTTTTCTGTATGGACATTGCATTCAGTGCCGTCAACTTGGACCCGATTTTGAGGTAAAAGTATCCAAACCTACAGTTGTTGTCGCCCGTGATAACGAGTTTATAGACTTATGTAAAAATAACACTAACAATGAGAGTTTCTTGTGTAGCGAATGTGACAGTGGGTTTTACCACAATAGGAGAGGAGACTGTGTATCTTGCTCTAATCTGGCCATGGATTGGTTTATTTTCATTGTCTCTCAAATAGTTCCCAGTACTGCATTGTTTCTTTCTTTATATGCAACTGGGTTTGACATGATCAGCGGTGGACTCAATTCTGCTATTTTCTTTGCACAAATGATCACAACAACAATGGATATCACAGGCAGTGGTTATATTCCCATTTCTAATATCACTGACAGCCCACAAACATCACAGAATCTAATTGGGGCTTACCAATTTTTGTATGACGTTTGGAATTTAGAGTTCTTTAGTCCATTTTCGAAAAAACTCTGTCTGTTTCACGTCGACTCTTTTCTTGTGTATTTCGTTGTTGAATACATCATTGCATTCTATCCTATCGCCATTTTGGCTTTCGTTGCCTTAGTGAGAGCTATATGCAGAAGAGTGAGGAAACGAAACAATAGCAGGTACTGGGATAATTCAATGCATAACTTGGCAATGTCTGTATTTGTCCTTTCATACTCAAAACTAGCCGTTACTTCGATGATGCTTATATTTCCAGTCAAGATCTATGACATTGGTGATCAATATGTCCGCACTGTCTCTCTCTTTGACCCCAGCATTGAGTATGTATCAATCCCTTACGTTTTATTTGTAATCATTGCCTTGTTAGTCGTTTTCATATTATTCCTCTACCCTATTTTATTACTTCTAATGCAGTACTTAAGAGATTATAGGGAGTCAAATGTATGCTTAGGACTTGATAAGTTCTTTCGACTGTTTCTGAATGATGACGGTGCTTTTGATGAGAAGCGTGTGTTAGAGGCTATTTTTCTGCTCCTTCGAGTCATCCTGTTAATAGTTCGTGCAATACCATTTATCTTTGCTCATCAATTCATCATAGAGCAAGGGATACTTCTCATAGGAGCTTTGGCTATTTCATTTTTTCCTAATCGGAAGCATATGCGATTTGTTGACATGTTCATGCTAGTTCTTCTTGTGTTTATTAATACACTGAGCATTTACCAGTATGCACAAGTCGAGGGATCACAACCTCTCTCTGTCAGTGTCTTTTATACGCAGTACAGTCTTGTTTTTATTCCAGAAATTTGGATAATTGTCTATTTTGTAGCACATTTTGCCAAGTGGTTGAAGCGAAAACTATTGAGGTCTTGCTGCTGTCCAGCAGAGCGCACTCAACTACTTGATGAATTAAGCGTTCAAGATCAACATAAATGAAAATCCGTGTGTGTGTGTGTGTGTGTGTGTGTGTGTGTGTGTGTGTTATCACAAACTTTTTATAGATTTTCCATAGCATAATTATTTTTGTGGTTTTGATTGAATTTTGATTTTGTATTTTAAAGTTATTTTTATAAAAAAACTATCACATGGTCACATGATGAGCATGCAGCAGGGCTATAAAACCAGGCAGAGCACTGAAGGTCTGCGAGTTACAAAATAATCAAAATGCGAATGCTGAAGGTGCTCTTTGTGTTATCATCAGTATCAATCATCTCTGTGAACAGTGGGATTGGCGCCTGCGGAGCTGTTTGCCGCAATCTTGGTCTTGGCCCCTGCCGGGATGAAAGCAGACTCTGTTTTTCTTGCTGTCCCTCCACTTGTACCGGCAGAAGTGACTTGAGGTGTTCTGATAACAATGGGGACATTCAAATCACTTCCTTCAGGAGATATGCCGTAATTGGCTACGCATCAACTCAAAGTAACGCCGCCGGTGGTCTCGAGATTCGAACGACGTATAGTGCCGCCGAAGATAACATCACGAATAGCAGCAGTTTGGTGGACGAAGCTGCTTATGGCTACTGTAAGTTCTGTGAGCAGGTCTCCTTTGGTGTAAAAATATCCCAACCCGATGCAATTGCTGTAGTTGGAGATGAGGTTATTGACCCCTGTAGGGCAAATGCGACTGGTCTGTTGTGCAGTCGTTGTGATGATGGTTTCTATCACAACAGAAAAGGTGAGTGCATAAGTGCACAGAATGGGGCATGTTCTAATCTGGCCTTACAGTGGTTTTTGTTCATACTCATTGAAATCATTCCTAGCACACTGTTATTTTTATTTCTCTATGCAACCGGGTTCAGTCTTGTCGACGGTGGACTCAATTCTGCCATTTTCTTTGCGCAAATGATCACAACAACAATGGATATTACGGGCGATGGTTTTATTCCCATTTCTAATATCACTGACAACCCACAAAGATCAGAGGCTTTAATAGGCACTTACCAATTTCTATATGGGGTTTGGAATTTGGAGTTCTTTAGTCCATTTTCAAAAGAACTTTGTCTCTTTCGTGCAGAGTCTTACCTCATATATTTCTTAACCGAATACATAATTGCAATATATCCTATTGTCCTTTTATGTGTTGTTTTAGGGATTAGAACAGCTCTTGTTAAAGTAGATGGCTTAAAAAAGCTATCATGTCTATGCAGACTTGCCTGGTGCTCCAATCTAAGAAAGTCTTTAAATTTGTCTATGGATTTGGAAGACGCTAATCACAATCTTAAAGTTTCCGTTCTTGTTCTCTCGTACTCTAAACTTGCTATCACTTCAGCATCCCTCATTAGCGGAGTTTATCTCTATGATAGTAATGGAGATGCTGTTCGTCTTGTTTCTTTATTCGATGCAAGTACCAATTACACATCATTTCCTTACATCTTCTTTGCTATCATTGGTTGGAGCATACTATTTCTACTATTAATGTATCCAATCCTCATACTGTTCGTAACATACCTTCGAGACTTTAAGAACTATCATGGATTCCCGTGTTTTGATAAACTTGTGAGTCTTTTTCGCAAGAAGCGCAACAGAGTTCAGACAGATGATGATGCTGTTGGCAGTGGTCTTGACAAAATTTTTCGCCATTTTCACGATCATCGTTGGATTGAAACAGCCTACTTTATTCTCCGTGTGGCTCTTCTCGTAGCATATGTATTGCCACTCTCATTCTTCCAAAAATACACTGTAGAGCAGGGTATCCTACTCACCGGAATGATGGTTATCATTTTTCTGTATCCATATGAAAAGGAAAAGTGGATGAGTCGTGTTGATATGTTCATGCTCCTTCTCTTAGTATTTATCAACACTCTCAGTATGTACCAGTATTCTCGCACCCAGAGCTCAATGCAGCTTAGTCTTGCAACTTTTGTCATACAGTACATCCTTATTTTTGTTCCTTTCATTTGGATGACAGGCTTCATTATTGCTAAGTTCGTATGTTACTGTCGTAAACTTTATGCAAAAATGCGAGGTAGCCCTTGTTTGAATGAAAATGGGGCAGAAGAAGAAAAGGAATTATCAAGAAGTGGTGCAGCGCCTGATGCAAGCGATGGGAAAAAGGATGGGAATTACAGTTCTTTTTCAGCAAAATCATAACTGATCCAATATAGATCTACAATCGAGCGTGTTTCTTAGTTCGGGTGATCAATAACAAGTTTAATTTTATAAATCTATGTTTGCTTAAATATTTTATTGCTCATTTTTAATGGTTTTAACTATAGATATTGTAATATCTACTTTTGAAGTTTAGCCTAAGATTATTTTTTATTTTGAATATTAACCAATACCAAACCGCATTATATCTAATTTAATAACAGTTTATAATTAACCTATCACCATGACAACTATCTATGAATATAATTACAAGAAGGCAGGGCCGGTCAGAGTTTTGCTGCTTTTATCAGCAAAATTAGAAAAAACAGCAATGGCTAGTAGCGAGGATAAGTCGCTGGATATATTTGGTAAACCTCTCGAGCTAACAGGTAAAGCCCAACGCAGTTGTGCCTAATTGCTCGGTGCTTGATTTCATTCGATTCTTTTTGTACAGAGCAAGAGATAGCTGTGCTGGGTGATGATGCTGTGCGCGTGTTTCTCCGCCGTGTCCTCTCAGTAGAGACTCACACAAAGAAAGGAATTGTATCAGACCCAAAGACGCTGGTAACTTTTAATACATGCGCGCGCACACACACACACACACACACACACACACTGCATGTGCATGCACACCATGATCTAGTCCCAACCTATTTTGTATAAACTGTACTCAGTGTGTGTAATGAACCTGCTCAGTATTGTTTGGATAGATTGAGACTTGGCACATACATAGACCCTACATAATCAGATGTACATTATCAACGCTCTTGTGTATATTTAGAACCATGCAAATATAGAATATGTAACAGTATGTAGTACGTTGTATTGCAAATACAGATTATGTGATGGTCATGAGTACATGTACTCTCGTCACTTTAATAAAGTGTTTACATGGTCATTTGTGTTGAATACACATCTATTGTATACCAAATAGCTACTAATAACATGTCAAGTATAATGAGCACACGCTGCTGCTGTTGCAATGTATACGTACGTAACTAAAGATGACTATTATAGTTGCTGATTTAATAATGATATTTATATGTATGGAAGTGAGATACTTGTAATGAGATTGATAAGTATCCTGTTATCATAATTAGTTATATTCAACATCCTTCTACTTATGGACAATCAGTGACTTACATGTTGTACCACCCTCTCTCTCTCTCTCTCCCTCCCTTTTCATATTTCTCTTGTCTTTCACTTTCTCTCACTCTCTTTCTCTTTCTCTCTCTTTTAGGTTGTTAGTAGCAGTAGATGTCATGTTATTGCACAAAAACCTTCAGTTAAAGTGGGAAAAAATGCATTTTATTACCAGTAATATATTGTATATATAATGAGGAGTGAGCTATAGTGTGATAAGTAACTGAATAAAAGTTCAAAGAATGTGATAATGAAAGAGAGATGCATTAATAATAATAAGCTTATTTGGTGTGTGTGTCTCAGTGTAGCTGAATGTTATTGCTATGTAACTCACAACACTCGATCATTTTGGAAAAGATAGTTATCATCAACTCCATGTGTTGTTTCTTATAATCTCTGTAGTTGGAGACCAGCTTCAACTTTCTCAAGATAACACTTATTGAATGCTCAGAAAAGAAGGTGAGACTATTATACGTGATTTTAGACTGAAGTTTATGTTATATTTTTTCTCCACGTTCTCTCTATAATATCATTTTCTTTATTTTTATTCTTTTGTGTGTAGCTGGTGTTTCATTTAATTGGAGAAGGCAGACCGAGAGAGTTCACAACAGACAGAAAGAATGGAGTGACTATAGTTGGCCTTATCCTGGCTCAGCTGAAGAATCTTTTCCCTGTGACACCACTTGAGTGAGATTTGCATTACATGTACATGTATACATGTACATATACATGTACATGTACACTTATAGCATGAGATTATGTACACTTGATGCATGTGTGAAATTATGAATGTTATTATGTACATTACAAGATATGCATGTTGATTTAGTCTATTTCCTCTCTTTCTCTCTATCTTCTTTCCCCCTCTCTCTCTTTCTCCCTCCCCCTCTCTCTCCTAGTACTCTTATAAAAGCTTCTTACAGTACTGAGTCCATTAATTCAGAGGTCAGTCTCCTTCATGAGTCTCTCCGGCAGGCAATGGACTCTTCAGATCCCAACTCACTCGAGAGCTTTATCACCATATATGGATTCCTATGTGACCTGCACAATATACCATATATAGCTGAAATATCATCAGTAAGTAATTATTATACTGTCGTTGAGTGAGACCAGTTTTGATCAAGAATACTATAAAAATATTATCTTTTGTTTACCGAAGCCTTATCGACTAGATGCTCATTATTTTGTTTGGTTAAAGTTGATCATAAGCTTCAATAAATGTTTTTGTGTTTATTTTGTAATGAACCTTTTTCAGTTTCATGTTGTGTTAACGTACAGGGCAATTGTGTGTAACAATAATGATTATAATGTACATGTACATGTCTATGTGGATAAGTCGTACTTGTATAGTATTTGCATTGCTTGTATGCTAATATTTGCTTGTTTTTATTTTCAATTTAGTATTTAAGAGCTGCTTATTGGACTCACGGATTCCGTGAGCTTAACTTAAGAGATTTTGAGCACTTTTCAATCAGGTACATACATGTATATTGAATCTTGTATCTCCTTTAATTCTATTTTTTATTTCACTCTTTTTACTCTCTGTGTTTTAATTGCCCCTCTCTTCTCTTTCTCTCTCTTTATCTCTTTATTCATTTTTTCTTAATTGTTACTTATAATTCTTCTTTTATTCTAAAGGGATCTTCTCCCATTGGTAGCTACTTTACGTCACAACAATTACTTCGATTCCTTTTCAGTTGATGGAATGAAAGTGGTGAGTGTGTATAGTAAA
The DNA here is from genome assembly GCF_000090795.2 of Amphimedon queenslandica. Lineage (NCBI taxonomy): Eukaryota > Metazoa > Porifera > Demospongiae > Haplosclerida > Niphatidae > Amphimedon > Amphimedon queenslandica. The sequence goes on from NW_003546549.1 coordinate 105,932, forward strand.
CCTATTGTTAGACCATTATCACATCTAATACCTCAGTACTACACATTTAGTACATGTATAGTACACTTCTTAGCACAAGCATATTATTATGAATTTTAGTACATGTTTTTTTGTTGTAGAAATCTCAAATATTCATAATAATTGTTTTGCATATTTGTACTATGTGTGATGGGGAATCCTATGTACCTGACAAAGCTATAGTAACAATTACTATGAAATTGCATTTTTATGATGTGCTAGTTAAGTTATGTGTATGTTTGATAATGTTGTTTTCTTTTAGACTGGTGAAGTCTTTGATGAGCTGGCACACACCCTAGTACACTCTCAGACACTGAAGAAGCTGAAACTAACCAACTGTTCACTTAAACCGTAAGAACTCATCGTATTATACACTGACCTTTCCCCCCCCCCCCCCCC
>NW_003546549.1:107153-110540 GCF_000090795.2 Amphimedon queenslandica
GAGAGGATGTCAGCAACACTTGAGAGATTTGGATCTGAGTCAAAACAGAATCAAGTAATATGTCAATTTGTACATGTAATGTCTGTGTGTACATGTACGTGCATGTACACAACGTACATGTACATTACATGTAGGCATGTGTTGGCTTGTGGGACTTTGTGTGATGTTGTCATATTACTTTTTTCATTTGCTCATCTATTGTACTTGCTGTTAAACATCAGTTATATGATCTCTCCCTCTCTCTCAGTGTTAAGAAGCTCAATGTGACATCACTGGGTCAGATTATGCAGCAGTTCTTTAGTTCAGCAATATCACTGCAAGTCATTAACCTCAGTGACTGTAAACTCACTCCTGATCTCGCTATGTATGCCATTAGCTATTGGATTTTATAATTTCATGCAACCTCTTTTCTTCCCTTTAGTGCTATTATGGAAGGACTGTCAGTTAATCCTAACATTAGTGACACTACACTTAACCTTAGCTCTAACGAGGTACAGAGAGAGGGGGAGAGGGAGAGGGAGGGGGAGAGGGAGGGGGAGAGGGAGGGGGAGAGAGAGGGGGGAAGTTGGGTTCACATTGTAAATTAATTTCATTTAATTACCGTAATGTAATATTGTATTGATTGTTATTGATTGTTATTGCTACTAGTTGGGTCACGGTCTTGATGTACGGTCCATGTCTGATTCCTTGTCACGACTAAAGAAAGTCAATGCACTCAACATATCTAATACCAGTAAGTACTCATCATTGCCTTTTATACTAATACAATAGTTAAGGCTAAAGAAGTGAAAGTGTAATTATCACTGATAATGATACCATTACCATCACATCATTATAATTATAATTAGATGTACTTTTATAATTTAATATCCTTTCTTGTCTCTTTTTCTCTTCCTGTCCTTCTTCTTCCAGACATTGATCAAGATTTGTCACGTCTAATTGAAGCCTTGGGCCTCAATAGAAGCATCAAGCACCTCAGTATTGGACAAAACTTTGAAGGAAGAGAAAGGTGAGAGAGCTAGACTATTATCAATAGTTCCTCAGTAATTTTATATTATTAATTCAATAATTACTATTTACAATCTATTAATTTATTTATTTAATTATTTATTTATTTATTTATTGTTAGGATTGAAGGTGTCAAGCAGTTGTGTCGTATGATCAAAGCTGATGATTGCTGCTTGGAATCTCTTGATATCTCAGACTCGAAACTAAAAGAGGTGACGTCAGCAATATTGAACTCCCTCATCTATAACGACTCCATTGTGAAGCTGGACATTAGGTAGGTCTGATACTGTTGCAATGGTAAGCTCATTATTAGCTTTGTAGTGGGAATGGAATGGGAACTCATGGATTGAGGGCAATGGTCAAGTTATTGTTGTCTGGAACTCAATTAAAGTATGTTACTCATACCATGCAGACACAAGTATTATTGCTATAATAGTATAGTGATAATATATTGTTTGTAAAAGCTAGCTTTTTTCAGGATTTTAACAAGCATATGTGCATATATATGCTATGTATCAAGTTTTAGGTGATTCTAATCAAAATTGGATTTTTTCGAATTTTTTCGAGTTTCTCAAAAATTGGGCCAAAATTCCTGTACTATAGTACAGTGTCTTTGGCCAAATTTGGTCAAAAATGACTAGGAAAGAATTCTCAATTTTTATAATTTTTTCTAATGCATATACATGTTTTTATGTTTTGTAGAAAGTTTGAGCGGATTACGATTAAAATTGTATTTTTTACTAATTTTTAAAGTTGTTCAAAATTGGGCCAAAGTTCCTGTATTGTAGTACAGTGTCTTTGGACAAATTTTGTCGAATTTGAATGGGAGAGGAACTGATTCTGATCAAAATTAGATTTTTATGACTTTTCAAAATTGCTCCAAAATCTGGCCTAAGTTGACAGGGTATTTTATCAAAAATGACTTCTCACTTTTCATTAGATTTTTGATGCAATATTTGTGTACATATACCTGCTCTTGTAATTTCTATTTAATGCTTATGAGGCATTACTTTATACTTTCATTATCATTTCTTATTAATAGAGAGTTGCATTGTGGTAATAATGATATAACAGCTCCTGGTTTAACTTACATTGCTGATGCAATTGAACAGTAAGCACATACATGTACATGTAATATACATGTATCTGTATAATAATTAACGTGTTCAAATGCAAATTCTTTTTCTATTCCATTACACTTTGTACTTTTTGCTTTTTTTCTCCTTTTTTCTCTTCTCTCTCTCTCAGTAATTATACTATATTATCTATCTCTTGTCCATTGTCTGACATTGTCAAAGTGGCTGCTAGAGATGGTGACATTATAGAGGAAGCACTAATGAGGATACAGAGGTATCTGTGCAGGAATCACTCCGATGAGAAGTTGGAAATGAAACTTGCTAAAATTCGTCAAAAAACGCTACTAACCACTTCACAGCAAAGTGTAAGTATTTACTGTTAGTGTTAGTATATGTGTGTATGTGTTGTTGAATAAGGGAGGTTGTCAATTTTTTTCCTCTTATTTATTTCTACATCTATGTATCATTTTGTTTTGTTATTATTATTATTATTGTTGTTGTTATTATTGTTATTATTATTATTATTATTATTATTGTTGTTGTTGTTGTTGTTGTTGTTGTTGTTATTGTTAGGCATTGATAAGTCGTGAGGTTGTTCAAGTTGAGGAGATGCTTGGTAATCTCTCTCGAGCTGAGAAGAAGCCCACTAACTATGATGTTGAGGTTGATAGAGCAAAGGCAGTCAAAGAAGAGGCTAACAAAGTCCTCCAGCTGGTCGACTCTCTTTACTCTCCACAGAAAGAGGCACAACAGTTTGAAATCATTGTTAAAAGAATGAGCGAAGTCCTGGAGAGAGAAGTGGAAGGATTGTACAGGGAGTTTGTACAAGAGAACATAGAAACCATGGTTACACAGAGTGTCAAGTCATGCCCTCTACTACTCACTGAATCAGTAAGACCTGTACTGACATATTCATATACTGTATGGCTTTGTAGAGTACATGCGTAATTGTACATGTTATTTATTATTATTTTTAATTTTTATTATTTTTATTATTGGTATAATGTTATTATCATTATTTATTATCATTATTGTTTTTATTACTGTATTTAGGATCGTGAGACATTGCGTCAGATTGGTAGGCGAGAGCTTCAAAGTGAGCTCCAAGAGACAAAGAAAGCTGTAGCTAGGAGAACAGCACCTGAGATCATCAACAGTATAAGGTATGTATTGTATATAATGCCCATATCATTAGCAGTATCTTTATTCAAACTATTAGTGGTATGAATTTAGAAACAGCTGCTGTTATATCGGAACTGATTGTTGATAGGACACTGGACGAACTGGAGGGATGCACTGGACG
>NW_003546549.1:111720-112985 GCF_000090795.2 Amphimedon queenslandica
ATTGATTATACTCTTAGGAAATTGTTAATTTAAACAAACATTATACATGTACATTACTGAATACAATGTACATTTATTCATTTATGTTTCTCCTTATTATTGTACATGTAACTTTAGAAAATATAGAGTAACTAGTCATTGAGGCATAGCATTCATGTACATAGCCAATTACCAAATTCAATATTAGTACCAGTATACAGTTGCAGGGGCTTATTATTACCTCAATATTTATATATTCACACACACAGCACAGTATGAGTGAAAGGATTGCTGGATCTCCCAGTAAAAGAGTGTCCAAGATATTCTCATTCAGAACTAAAGACCAGACCACACCCATGGGAAAGAGGAGACGCAGGAAAGACGATAATGAAGAAGATGATGATGAAAGTAAGATACATGTACATAATTATGCATGTACATGTAACATGTATCTCAATGTATCTTAATGTACATGTATAATAGCACATGTTATTCATTTTTATTTATTTTTTAGTTGTTATTCCTTCTGATCCTCTAACCACTGATGGCCCTACCCTCCAGCACCTTGGAAACAAAAGACCACGCCCACCAAGACGTAATCAAAATCGTCCGGCAGGCCTCAAGAAGGCAGCGGAGACGGGACCTTCCTCAATATGGGACCTTCCAGCCAGTGATGACACTGATAATAACAGCACTCCAGTAGAGACTAAAAAGTAAAATTTATAACTGTGCATATGCATATTTAGCCACGGCCACAACCATATTAGCCACGCCCAGTCTAATAAATAATTGGAAAATAGAGAGCTTTTAAGAACATGTAAAGAGTGCAAATTTTCCCTTTCTGAAATCACCCTCAATTTTTTATTACATTCTCTGATACAAACTGCTGTCCTTTTTCTAATAAAAATTTTGTGTTAATCTGACTAAAATTTTTCAAGATATGGCCATTTTAAAAAATCAGCCATTTTTTAAAAAAACCCCTGTACTATATATAGCCCATGATTTTTTCCAAAAATGGCTCCAAAATCAGCCCAAATTTTTATTACATTTTCTGATACATATTGATGTCCTTATGCTGTGTAGAAAGTTTGAGCTGATTCCGACTTTAATTTTTTAAGTTGCTGCAGCCATTTTAAGAAAATGCCAAAATTCTTAAAAATACGCTGTACTATAGCCCATGGTTTTTTTTTCAAAAAATGGCTCCAAAATCACCCCAAATTTTTATTACATTTTCTGATACATATTGATGTCCTTATGCTGTATAGAAAGTTTGAGCTGATTCCGAC
>NW_003546549.1:117048-120457 GCF_000090795.2 Amphimedon queenslandica
TTCCTTTTTCTTGTAGCTGTTGAGTTGGTAGTTTTATTTCTCTTCTGTCCACCTGGAGTTCCCTTCCTTTTTCTTGTAGCTGTTGAGTTGGTAGTTTTATTTCTCTTCTGTCCACCTGGAGTTCCCTTCCTTTTTCTTGTAGCTGTTGAGTTGGTAGTTTTATTTCTCTTTCCTTGTTTTGATGATGATGAGGTTGGACAGGTTGAGATGCTTCCCATTCTCTTCTCCTTTCTTGCAGTTTCTCTTGATATTGGTCCAGAGGTATTTCACTAACAGACCAACCTTTATCAATATATCCTATACAATAATACAATACATGATTACAGTAACAAGCTTGTAGAATGTTCTATCTATTACTACAGTACACTGCTGTGTGTGTGTATTTATGTAATAAAGAAAACCATATTCATCTACATGTACCTATAATTTTTAAAGTGTAAGTGAGCATGTCTGTTTACACATGGACATGTATCTCATACAAAATGCTCAATGAATAATCTCATATCAACAATATCTATTATTCTGGTATTAGAAATAACAATAATCAGGATACAAGTACTATCTCAAATACAGTGAGACATACATAATGATTGTTAAATTATTATTTACATGTACATACATGTACTTACTGAGTTCAATAACTGCTGTATCTTTGTATCTTGAACCTCCTCCAAACACATTTATCCAGTCAATGGTAGGTGTTCTTGAACCTCCTCCAAACACATTTATCCAGTCAATGGTAGGTGTTATACTCCACACTGACATAGAATGATACCATCGATAACTGATTCTTCTTGGTATTTTCAACTATTAGAATTAAAAGACTAATAATACCATCAGTTCATAAACACTTATGAACAACAGTGTTGGATCCAGGAGGTACATGGGTAGTCTTGTAAGGGGAGGGGTCATTTGTACAGACAAGAATTACAAATCAAACAATAATGAATAATCAATTTCCCTAGTAACTGTTGAATAGACAATACTATATGCCAGTATACATGTAGGTACACTGATGTATATAATTCACCAACAAGAAATGAAATCCTTTCTCAGCATTAGAGACATAAATGTATTTCCTTAAAATTTGTAAGTTAGCCTCCATTTTGTAATGCTATGCACATACAAATTTTAAATTTGCAAAGAGCTTTTAATTTTTTACTGTAAGTATTTCTAAAGTATGTGTAAAATTCCTCCCAAAAAATCTACAAAATTATTACACAGTTACACACACATCTTAAGTTTTGTTAACCCACAAACTTCATACCCATAGGGTATATACAGTATGCATATGAGTATTGTTCACCTCTAACATACATTAAGTACACATGCTGCTCATACACAGTAAGTATTTCCCAGCATTAATTTTGTGGTTATATATAAGAAATCACCCATAAAATCTGTGAATTAAACACGTACCCTACGGAATTTTATACACGTACAGTATTCAAGTACATGCGAGGTTCATGTAATTTTGAATTGGCTAAAATTTAATGACTTGATCAACATTTGCCAATTAAAATAAAACTCACTGTTTATTAATAGATATTTATATTTCCAAAAAATCATTTGCATGCTTCTAGTCATTTACTGCCTCAATGACACATAACTATAAATCACTGGCAATTAATTTTCCAAAATTATCCCCTTACAAATTACCCACTATACACAGTATTATAGTTATACTATACAGTATTATAATACTTACCAGTTGTTTCCATATTCTTTTATTAATATCAAGTAACCAGCAATCATCCTTATAAAATCCATTCACCACTAGTAGGTGTGGTCCTAAGTTACTACTAATAAATACACTGGAATGACCCCTTCGTTCTTTAGGCTTTTGTTTTGATACTTCAAGATAAGAAAAATTCTAAATAATAAAAATAATACACATAAATAATGAAATTAAAATCAATGATAGCATAACAAAACATTACTAATAATACACTTACAACTGATGTGTGGCTAAAATTAACAATATAAGTATTGTTACTGTCTCCATTAGGATTATTCCCACCAAACAATATGGCATAGTCATTAGTAATTGATGTTAAAGTAAAGGCACTGATAGGAGGTGGTCTGTCTCCAGTAACATTAGGTGAACTACATTTACCTAATAATAATAGATAAACATTAATACACACATACATTGTACTTATCACAATCATACAATACACAAATACCATATTTCCTTACATAAAAGCCGGGACATCTATTTCTTAAAATGGTATTTGGACCTCAAAAAATTTTAAAAAATAGAAGAAACCTTGGACCCAGAGCAGGATTCGAACCAGTGACCTTACGCATTTGACTTTAGGAACTTAAGGCAGTATACTTACGAGGCATCTGAGCTACTTAAATAAGGTTAGATTTGCGTAATTGTACTTCAATTCTATAGCTACCCGGGCGTTTATTCACATCCGACTTCATACAGTACATACACACACATACACAGTATACCAGTTTATTTTGATGGTGAATACCAAAAATTTGGGAAAATTTCCTACCACAAAAATTAATTGGTATACGGTATTCTAATGAGTATACTACAATATACAATATAATTAATATACTACAATATACTGTATTAGCATAGGAAGACACATAAACATTTATACTAACCAGATGATACTTTATAATAATGAATCTCATTAGTTCGTTTCAGACCAGATACCAATCCATTGCTGTCATACTGAGCATTAGGTTGTGTGGGTGTATTGTTAGAAGATGGTCCTTGTCCTCCAATTACTGCAAGATAGTCCTCACCGTTCACTTGAAATGCTACCATGCTACAGTAGCCTTTCATCATTGGTCCATGATGAGGAGTAGTAGGTGAGAGTTCCCTCCAGGTGAATGTATCAACATTAAAACTGTACAGACTATTATGAAAACAGCTATCATGATTACACCTTCCACCAAAATAAAATATCTCATTTCCAATGGCAGCAGATGCATAGCCCAAGATACCCAGTGGAGGATTACCAGTGGTGGGTTTCTGCTCCCATCTACCAGTAGGTAAATGGTATACCTCCATTAATGATGACAGTGCTTTCTTCTTATCATTATTGTGTACTTTAGGGAGATCAGACTGGTCCCCACCCCACATATACAAGTAATCTCCTACTCTTACTGTAGAATGGTAACTCCTTTTCACTGGTTCATAGTCTATAGATAACAAGAGGTAACAGTGACTGAGTCAATCAAACACAAACAACTCAGTCCTCACCTTTTGCTGCCATTGTAATGAAGATACACCCACCTATGACGTCATCAAACAACTATGAATATTAATTATTGTAGCAAATACTAATAATCATGTATAAAAACCACACAAAAACAAGGTAACACTAATCCTATTATCAGTGTTATTATCAGTACTAATTAATAATTTCTTCAACTGGTTCAT
>NW_003546550.1:0-7973 GCF_000090795.2 Amphimedon queenslandica
CTACAGTGTGTTATATTAGGTTATATAGACAAGGGTCACAGGTAGTAATGGTAGGAGGTAGTTACCATAATGGTATATGGTATTAAGTATTAAGAAACATTAATATGGTCATATATTGTGTTATATTTAGGATATCTCAGGTTATAAGTTAATGTAGGCGATGGTAATGGTATATATGGTAGTAGCAATGTGCTCAGTAAAGCTAATGTAGGCATATTTACATTGTAAAGGTCAGAGGTTATAAGGTATTATAGGTAATGCTATGAATGTACTTGTATAGCAAGGTTAATATGGTATAGGTATGCCTATTGAGGATCATTATGCAGTATCGGTCTACCCATAGATATGGTCTACCATAATGGAGTATCGATCCATTATGGTAGCAAGTATCGGTCACATCTTTATTGTGGCCAAAACAGAAAATGGAACTATATGGAATATGATTGCTGAACATTAGTAGGTTTGGTAGACAAATGGATTAGTTTTTTAAACAAATCCATAACTGGGAGATTGCTATGGGAACACCCACCAATAAAACATTAAAAATGATTATCAAAATGTCAAGTTCTCTTTCCAAACAGTCTGTAGGTTTGATTCGAGTCAGCAGGAGATGGAAGATCCTCCCACTTGATGTCTAGTTCCCTGAAACCATTTTTAGCTCCTCTTAACATCATCACTGCAATCCGATTGGTCAGAATAGTTGCTAATGGTGATGCCTGTAATTCCCTTATGCCCATCCATTGACATTTAAGTATTTCACTAGTACATGGTCTTATCGTGTACGTAAATGGTTTCATGCGACATATGAAATATAAATCAGACTGCCCAAACGCTATTGATAAATGATGGTGTTGTCTGAAAGCAATTATTGATTGGGTTTCTATAAATGGAATTATTTATAAACAGCCTGTGCTATAGGCACATGTTCTATAAACTTACTAGCCATTATTCCTGTTTCCTCAAGTACTTCTCTCTCAGCTGTGTCAGCTAAAATACAAGCATGATGAATTGATACCATGATAATTATTAATATTATACTTATATCTTCTGCAAATTCTGAAATACCACCTGGAAACTTCCATCTTGCTGGCTAGAGAAGAAACCATAAAAATCAATAATCTATTTATACATACATGTACCTTATATTTGTCTTGTGTTACTAAAATTTCACTAGTGTCCTCCCGATAAACAACACCTGATGATGAACAATTATAAACTTCACCATTATTGTATACAGTGCATACCACACACTCCGACTTGATGAGAGGCAAAAGGAGGAATCTTATTAACGGTGTCCTGTCTCAACCACCTGCTCAGTACTATCTCATTACTGAGTGAATGGTGTATGTTGAACCTACAGTCCAGAACAGCTACATTCAACAAAGAACAATGAACTAATGGTACATGTAACCAGACTGCTGATCTCTTCTCTGAAATCCATTGATCAATATGAACTAAACAAGAACTAGGGTATTGATGGTTGACAGTATGGACTAACAGCTCATCTTCTCTTTGAATTCTTCTATTGTCCAGTGAGCCGTCTCGGCCAGTCTGACCCTCACGGCATTAAAAGGATCAACTAGAGAGACCTTTAAACCAGCAGCCTCACTGCTAATGGATGAGTTATGTCTCCTTACTAAAGGAGACACCAGTCTCTGGTAATAAAGTAGAAGACTCCTTCCTGCAGCCATAAGCTCTGAGGCTGAGTGGACGTGAGCCTGGTGAGGTGGGTGGGGTCGATATGTTGTCATGGAAACAACAATTTTAACCACAGTACTGACAATAGTTTAGCTCCTCTTGTATGGACTCCTAATAGGAGAGAATCCAAGAGGTACCTTAAGACTATGGAGGGAGGAGGGGAGAGGAATCTGAGGAGGAGTGCTTCAGTGTCTCAGTTGGACATGGGGTCTTTCTCTAGAGCCAGGACTAGAACAACCTGTACCAGCTTTGAACAAGACAAAGACTGTATAGCAATATGGATCAACTCCTTGGACAGCATACAGGCAAGTACATACTTGTATGGAGCCAATGCGTTATATTATTATATCCTCTTTAGATTAGTAAAATACTGGATGGTATTATTAAAAGATGTAATTTGAATCACTTGACTTTTTTATGGACAGTAAGTGTATGTGAACTGATAGCTATTATAATAGTCATTGTTGTTATTGATGAAGGTTCTTGAAAGTGTTCCCCACCATGAGTTCATTTATCACTTGAGGAGACAGTTCCCCTCTGTCCCTTTCCACGCACTATCCACTCCTGTCAGTAGGCATCTCAAAGAGAAATTTGAAATATCTCGCAGGAAAGAAGTATGATGTTATATATGTACCATTTATGAGTCATGATTACACTCCTACAGAATAAAATACTGTTTCGAGCTGATAGTCTGGTTATTAGTTCTGATGTTACTAAAACTATTGCTACTCAGTTATTGTACGAGCCACTTCCTGAGCTCCGCCCATCAACCGCACCTCACCTTGAGTGCGGGACAAGGAAAGGTATACATGTAATTATAATGATATTCATAGTACTGTTGCCTAGGATACCGATTAATTACCCCAACTCGTCGACACATGGAGGGTCCTATTGGTAGAGTAGGAACTCCATCTTGTTACAGAATAGTATCAGCCACACCCACTGCCAAGGCTCCGCCCATTGGAGCTCCCCCCATTAGAACAAGAAGTACGTCCAATAGTCCACGGTCCCCACCCAATGTACCCTCACCACGGACCAATGCACCCTATCCACTGTCCAATGTACCTTCACCACGGACCGGTGCACCCTATCCACTGTCCCCTCACTTTCCTGGTCAGACTGATGTACACTTGTTGTCATTTTTCCACTGGTTTACTTCACTGGAGAAAGGTACGGGTACTGGTGTAGCATTGTTAGTGTAACATTGACTCTACTTTTATAGATTGGCAGCAAAAGGAAATCCTTCACTTGATAGTTTGGTGTCTTGAAGAAAGAGAGTTATACTACCTTGCTACACTGCTACTGGTAAATAATAACAAATAATAATTATTATTATTAATGATATAATAATAATGATATTACCGGTAATAGTCTTGTCAATATCGTGATTTCATATCTGATTTACCAGCTGATATTGTGAGGTGTATCCTCTCATATGTACCTTGTAAAGACCTACTGCTAGTGTGCAGGGTAAGTGTATACTATACAGGAATCATCAGGTACCATATAACGTACATTGTACATACATTATGTACATTAATTGTACTTCCAATACATCACTATACTGTACTATATGTACAGGTGTCTCAGGTTTGGAATGAAAGATGCTCTTGTAACAAACTCTGGAAGTACAAGTGTTCTCAAGTATCACTAGGAGTGTCTCCCCTCTCCAGCCCCTTGTGGAAGAGAGTTTATATCAATGACATTAAGTTGAAGAGGAACTGGCGACTGGGCCGATCTGTTGGGTGGAGCCTGGCCTCCCACAGCCACAGGGTCCTGTCAGTTTGTGTCAAAGAAGACACTCTCTGCAGTGGAAGCTCAGATCAAACAATAAGAGTCTGGTCTCTTAAAGATGGGAAACTATTGAACACTATTTACACAAATTCAGTAAGAGTGACAAGATACATTTATACATACATATTATTATTATTATTATTATTATTATTATTATTATTATTATTATTATTATTATTATTATTATTATTATTATTTCAATGTAGAAGAACATTTGGTGTTTGAGTTTTTATGGGCTCAACTTTATACTGAGTGGGTCTGGTGACTCCATTGTGAGGATATGGCACTATAGAACTGGAGTGTGTGAGAAGCACCTACAGGGACACACAGGGACAGTCTGGTCATTAGCAAGAAAGAAAGACATACTTCTAACCGGCTCACATGATAAAACCGTAAGAGACATACAGTTAATGTTCAATTTGCAATGGCATATCACTGTATGTAGGCCATCCTATGGAACATAAGACACTGCAAGCACGTGTCACAGCTAGTGGGACACAGTGGGGCCATATTCTCTGTTGATCTTAATGACTCTACCACTGAAGCATACACTGCCAGTGGAGATAAAGTATATGCCACATTGCACATGATACTAATGACACTATTATTATGCAGACTGTGAGAATATGGAATATATATACACCAACTGATCCACAGTGCATTAGGATCATTAATATCAGTACACATCAACCTGTGATGAGTTTAAGCTACAGTGGGGTAAGTGATTATTATTGATTATTAATTCATTAATTGATTATTAATAAATTAAAGGGTATGCTGGCATGTTCTGCTGGCAGTTCAGTGAGTTTGTGGTCCGTTGCTAAGGGTGACAAATTAATTGATTTTAAAGGGCATCACGACAGGTAATTATTTTTAATGTCTTTATTAATATTAATTAATTAATTGCTATATAGAGTTGAAAGTGTTCATTTATTAACTGACGGTCCAAATATTAATACTATTATAAGTGGTGGGCGGGATGGATTGATAAAGTACTGGAATATTAACAGGTATTTGTAATGTGTTTATGTACTTATTTGTTTGTTTATTATTAATATTATCATCATTATTTTTATTATTATTATTATTATTATTATTAATAGTGGACGTTGCATTAGAACATTAAGAAATAAACCAGGCAGTGTCATTAATGACATATCAAGAGACAGTTCTCATGTGGTGTATGGTTGCGATGATCACTCTGTACAAGTCCTTCACTTTGAGCCTAACATTGTATCTGAACATTATCAAAGAGACAAAGGAACTGTACGCTCTAGTAGAAGAACAGTGAGCTCGTTAAAGAAAGGAACCAATAGTCCATTTAGTAAGAGAAAGACTAATCATTAATGGACAATAATAACGATAATGTTTATAACTATACAATTGTGTGTGTGTGTCTTTGTGTTAATTGATGTATCCATAAACTGACTGAGTTCCTTTTATTACCATTGTTAGTCTCAGTCTGTGTAGTTTCTTGTTCATCCCTAGCTCTTCTTTCAGTAGTTCATCATCAAGTTCCAATAGCATTTGTCCATCAATCATCTCTTCCTTGAATTTAGACACATACTCACTTAGCCCCATTGCCACTAATAGATCACCAACCTGTGGACAGTGTCAGTTAGTTATATCTACTAGTACATGTACAGTATATACCTCTGCAGTGTTGTATAGTGATATTACTGTCTTGTTGATCTCAAGGTATCCTTTATTATCATTGCTTCCATGTACAGTAGTACCTTTGAATATACAGTACATGTACGTGATCCCTTCAAACAGAGAACACATACCTAATGATGGCTGACTGTTGTGTGCAGGAATGAGCGGTTCAACTGATGGTAGAGTAACTGGTCCAGCTATTGTCTGTTCTTTGCTAGTAGGAGAAGGTGGTATTGCATAGTTAATGTTATCATACATGTCTTCTACCAGATAACCATGAACATCATCATCATCACCTACAGTAATTGCAGTATTAGCTATTGACCTGTTTATGAGTTTGAATGCATAAACTGATGCACTTATTTACATAATTTTATTGATTTTTAGTTTCAATCACTTACTGTCTACATTATCTGTTGCTGTCTTTAATTCTTTTGCAATGTCAGTTAAAAGCTGCAGTTTGTCTACTGGAGATGATATAACAAATACTTAACCTCTTGTTAGCTTATTGTTAGTTGTAAGCTATCACACTATGTGTGTTTGTCATAAAACAGAATTAGTTTAGGATACTGTAAATGTAAACCAACATCACCCACTTATAACAACAATCTAACTGCTTACCTGGTTGTTGGTTAATCAATGGAGTAGGTGTCCCCTTGATGATAGTATCATTCTGCTCTGTCTTTAGAAAGGACTGATTCCCTGCACTCTGTCCTGTGGTATACTTAATGATCGGTTCGTAAATATTCTGAGAGACAAGAGGTGGTTTACGACTCAGAGTTGATGGTTTTGGCTTTGTGGGAGGTGGAGTCAAACGTTTCTGTGTTCCTCCATCTTGTTTCATTTCCTTTCCTGATTCGTTGGTGTCTTTCTCTTTTTTGCTTGACAACCTTGTTCTCATTATTGTACCGTTTGTTGGTCGTGGTGGGACGGGTGGGGTCTTCTTCTTTGGCACTTGCTTGGAGTCTTTCCCAGTAAGAGAAGGTGACGATAGTATCTCATTAATCCACTCGTTATTATTGACAGGAGATAAAAAATCATTTTGAACTGTGTCCACTTCTTTTGTGTTGTACAATACGGCAGTGATGCTTTGTGGGGACAGTTCCTCACATGTCTTGTTCATCTTTTGCTTCAGTAGTATCAATTCTTCATTCGTTGCAGTAGCAATGTGATAGTCCAGCTTTAGTGTGGAGTATATTTCAACTAGTTGTCCTGAGAAATCGGATCCATCTAATTCCTCCTCTGTGGTTGGAGTTGAAACGATGAAGGAAGAAAGAGGAATCACGTCATTATGAATCATTCCACACTTTCCTTTGAACCGAGAGTGGATGGTTCCAGTTTCTCTTTCGTAAGGTGAGCTCAGTATTGGTAACTTGAAGTGGCGGAGGATGAAAGTGAGTGAAAATGTGAGACTTGATTCTTGTGTGCTGAAATGTCCTTCACAATTCTCCTTCAAATACACTTCCTTTTCTTTTAGTGTAAAGCACTTCAGGAGCCTGTTAACCTTCCCATAATGACTCTCACTGGCTATGCTGTCTATCAGCAACACTTCACCTTTCCGAAGTACAATTGATTTCTTCACTCCTCCTGATGCTGATGGACTCCCGTTAGTGAAAATGCTGCAAGTGCAGTCTTTGCTGATGACTACTGCACAAGGTTGAGGTACAGCATTTATCAAATCTGCCCCAGTTTGAAATACATAACCTTTCCTTGCTTTAATGAGATCATCAAACGGATTGTAGAGGACACTGAAGAGAAAGGAGCTGTTGACTGGTACTGTATAGTCTCTCTCTGGTGCTTTCAAAGTAACCACTGGAGACACTTTATGTGCATACACCTCCAGCTCTTGCCCATCACCCAGGATATCATCAAACTCACAATAGTTGGTTTGGTGTACAACTATTGGACAAGGTAGTTCCTTCTCTGCTAAAGATTCCAATGAATGATGAGTGACTGTATGAACTGCTCCTGTTGCTACTGGTGGGGGGGCCTTAAGGATACCAACATTAACATACACTGCTTGATTCTCCATTACAGACTGCCTACAATAGTATCAATTATCACTTTTATAAGCTCCAAACAATTGCAAGCAGGTAGCCACTCCTTCCTATTGCATGAGATGAGGATTGACCATATTTTGGACAGGTTAATTGTTCTTAAAAAATTGTCTTGTTTATTAAAATGACCATAACTTAAATAATTGATGTCGGAATTGGCTATTGCTTTCTACACAGCATAAGGGAATTAATATGCATGAGAAAATGTAATAAAAATTGGGGTCGTTTGTGAGCTTTTTGGAAATAAAGCATGTGATATAGTGCAGTGCAATTTTGCTAAAATGGTGAGAGTTTACATTCTGTAATAGAGAAACCAGCAGCAACAGCAACAGGAGCAGCTCATACTGTAACACACCATTTATTGCTAACATTCATTACCTATAATAAGTAGCCACTCCCTCTCATTGCCACGTGTAGCTAGCTGCATGTCTGGATTCTTCTATAGAGAAAGGACAGAGGAGAGTATTATCACAAGAGGAGATAGAAGGATTGAGTGATGGCACAAAAGATAGATCCAACAAAGATCAGTCAGTTGAGAGAGTTTGTGAGATTGTGTCGAGTACACCCCGAGGCCCTTCACCTCCCCGAACTAGGATTCTTTAAACAGTTCATTGAAGGGTCAGTCTTGTTGTTGTTGTTGTTGTTGTTTATTGTTTGTGTTTAGTTTGGGTGGTACTATTCCTCCATTACGTACTAAGGAGCCAGAACAAGATGAGCAGACTCCAATGGAAACTGATCCACTCCCTAAGCCTAAACCAGCCCCACAGC
>NW_003546550.1:8642-50738 GCF_000090795.2 Amphimedon queenslandica
AAGAGATGATGGACACATCGCAAGAAGAAAGGGGATTAGCAATGACTGCAATATCTGATGGTACTTTAATTTTAATGTTAGTTATTTGTTTGTTTGTTTCTAGGAGATCTAGAGAAAGCAGTAGTCCATGTTACAAATGCAATATTAAACAATCCAAACTCGGCACTTCTTTATGCCAAAAGAGCAAGGTTCAGTGTACATGATACTAAATTGGTCTATTCATTTTGTTTAGTATCTATGTTAAACTCAAGAAACCGAATGCTGCCATTAGAGACTGTACTGAAGCGATTAGGATGAACCCTGACTCCGCCCAGGGCTACAAATGGAGGGGAAAGGCTCACACGTAAGCTAGACCTGGAGCTGGTAATGGATCCAATGGTGAGTGTCTCGTTGATATATTGCAGGCTATTGGGTCACTGGGAAGATGCAGCCAGGGACCTTCAAACTGCCTGTAAACTGGACTATGATGATGAAGCCAATGAAATGCTTAAAGCTGTCAAACCTAAAGTTAGTATACTGACCAGTATATTATTGGATATTATTGGATATTATTAGGCTGAAAGGATCAGAGAACACAAGTTGAAGTATGAAAGAAAAAAAAGAGAAAAAGACATTGAAGAGAGAAAGAGACGCATGTAAGCAACTGTGTTATGTTTATTTATTTGTTTGTTTGTTTTTTTGTTTGTTTTATAGTCAAGAAGCTCGTGACCAAGAAAGAAAACAAAAGGTAGTGAATTGTTTTTCATTAGTAATTCTATTAATTTAATTTTAGGAAGAACAAGAGAAACAAGAAAGAGAGAGATTTGCTAGAATGGGAGGAATGCCAGGAATGGGTGGAATGCCAGGAATGGGTGGAATGCCAGGAATGGGTGGAATGCCTTTCGGTGGAATGGGAGGAATGGGTGGGATGCCAGGAATGGGAGGTGGTATGTTAACAATATTATAATTATGACAATAGTTTATTATTATTACTAGGTGGTGGTGGTCCTGACTTGGGTAGTCTGTTTCAAGATCCTGAACTATTAGAAATGATGCAAGTGAGACCCTCATACCAACAGTAGCAGCTGCTCATTGAACAACTTGTCTTTATAACAGGATCCTGAAGTCCAGACTGCATTCATGGACATACAGAGGAACCCAGCCAACATCACCAAGTATCAATCCAATCCAAAAATACAAAAAGTAATGGAGAAGATATCAAATAAAGTTGGAGGAACGGGAGGTGCCCCTCCAGGGGCAGGGGGAGGTTCCCCCTTTGGAAGCACTCCTCCCGGAGGAATGGGAGGCTCCTCTCCTGCTGCCGGGGGTGACAGTATGGGACTAGATTAAACTGATAGTTGCCATGGCAATGACAGCGTGTAACATTATTGTGTTGATTAAAACAAATTTAATTATCCTTTATTAATTAATGTTAATTAATGATTCATTTTTGTTCTTTGTCTTGGTAAAGTGAATGTAACACACTAAAAATGAATTAATAGCAATCAATGATAACAATCAGTGATTATAATCACTGATAATGGGACAGTATCTAACTGCTCTGATGTGTGTGTTCCTTAATATGGTAATTACCATTTGGTCTAGTATGTCCATCAGTTTTTCTCTTGATATGTTAATTTGTTTATTTTTTAATTTACTGTGAATAAATGACAGCTCCAATGGCTATAAATATACTAGAATATACTAGAATATCTGGTAATTCAGATACCTTATATTTCAGTATATCTTGATACATCTCAGTGTCACTAACAATAGCATCTCTAACACACTGTTGATCATTCATCAATCAATCAATCATTATTATTATTAATATATTACTTTACGATCAATTTCACTTTTATTTCCTGTACTTTTGGACTCATCAACAATATATCCTTCTTCATCTGCAACAACAACATACCATATAAGGTATTATATATACCACCTTATATACCATATAAGGTACAATATTATGCTTACCGACCAGTGGGTGGTTATAGGTGTATATTTGCTCCAGAAGTTGAATCATTTTCTTCTTTGGCAGAGCTCGTACACCAAACTTGGAGCAAGCACTCTACAGTAGGGACACAACATAACACTGGTAGAGCAGCTGCATGTTGAATTTTCTGTAAAATACTAAAATTGTTGTTATTTATTGTTAAACTGCAGCAAATTTACCATTGAGCATAATTTGCATAATGTTAAATTATTTTTCTACATTTTAAAAGTTTTTCCAAAATTGTGCCAAAGTCCCTGTACTATAGTACAGGGACTTTGGCCAAATTTCATCAAAAATGAAAGGTAGAAAAATTTCAATTTTTATTACATTTCCTGATACATGTACTTATGTTGTGTAGGAAGTTTGAACTGATTTAATCTGATTCCAATCAAAATTGGATTTTTTAACAAATTTTTAAAGACCTGATGTACTATTAATTATATACTAATTAATTACTTTCAAATGAGGTGTGGCCATTGCTCTATAGTCCGGCATTGGAGTTATGTTATCGTCAGATTGAAGGACACTCCTCCTTTCACCAGCTGGGGTTATCAGCATTGCCCCATAACCACACCCACTAGGAGTGTCAATAACTGATTGGGCTTTAATTGGAATATCATGTGACATACACGTGCACTCTTCATCAGAGGACGTGGGTACTGAAGAGGAACATCCCATTTCCCCTTCTAGTGGGGAGGGCATTGCTGGAATGTGTTCAGGCGATATAGTGGGAGTGGTCAATGATGAAGAAGTGGGTGTGGTTATTAATATCTTCAATAAATCAGGTACCTCCCACCTATTAATAATAAGACTAATGACAAGGTCACTCTCACTCACTCACAGTTCTGATAGAGTGATCAGTTCCTGTTTGATTTCAGCTGATACTTCACCTCCAGGTATAGCAGCTGCATACATGAACCTCATGAAGATATTAACAGATTCAAAACTGAAAGAAGAACAATCAATGGACAGATTATCAGGAGATAGACTAGATAATACCTAACAGAATAATAATAATAATGATCAATGATGATAATAATAATAATAATAATGATCAATGATGATAATAATAATAATAATAATGATCAATGATGATAATAATAATAATAACTCACTCTGGCCATTGCAGGTGATCGTACAGACAGTATTGATGAGTGTCCATTGATTCTCCTACCATTGGATACCTTTATAACAACATCAGAATACACTGAACTTGTTAAAAGATTATTTAAATCGGTTTTTAATCTTTTTGTTGGACTAAGATCATCATCAATCCTCATTAAAGGTACATCAACCTCTGTTTTCATTCCAATTGAATTTGGTACCGGTGAGTTTGGTATTGGTGAGTTTGGTACCAGTGAATTTGGTACCGGTGAGATTGGTACAGGTGAGTTTGGTACTGGTGAGTTTGGTACCAGTGAGTTTGGTACTGGTGAGTTTAGTGCCAATGTAGCAAGGCATGGATCAGAATGACATATGCAGCATTTGGACTCATTAACCTTTAAATTTAAAATTATTTAAAACTCAATAATTTATTCTGACTAACCTCACTTCCATCAATAAAGTCCTTTAGTCCTGGCACATTAAACACTGAAGGAGGTTCCTCAGGACCAGATGCTGAAAGAACCCAAAGTGTTTTATAACCTGAGAACTCACTGGACCCGTGGGACTGACCATCAGTGGGACACTGGAGGGACAGCTGGTCCGCTAGAGGTACATCATCCTTATCCTTTGATCCAACAGCAGCTGCTGGTGACTGACAAGTAAACAGCTCCTCCAGTCGTGTAGCTATTACTTCATTTTGAATACTACTCGTTAATAAGGTGGGCGGAGATCTCAGTTCACCTTTCTTATGACGTGATTTTGATTTAATATTGTAGGATTGGCCAATAGGTGGAGCTACATATAAAGAAAAAACAAAACAAAACAATTGTTACAGTTAAACAGTTCAAACTTTCTACACAACATAAGTACATGTATATGCATCAGAAAATGTAATGAAACCGAGAAATTTCATACTTGTCAATTTTGGTGAAATTTGGCCAAAATCCCTGTACTATAGTACAGGGACTTTTGTCCGATTTTGGAGCAACTTTAAAAAATCATAAAAAATCCAAACTTGATCGGAATCAGTTCAAACTTTCTATGCAACATAAGTACATGTATATGCATCAGAAAATGTAATAAAATTGACGAATTTTCTACTTGTCAATTTTTATGAAATTTGACAAAAATCCCTATACTATAGTACAGGGACTTTTGTCCGATTTTGGAGCAACTTTAAAAAATCATAAAAAATTTAAACTTGATTGGAATCCCCTCAAACTTTCTACACAACATAAGTACATGTATATGCATCAGAAAATGTAATAAAATTGAGGAATTTTCTACTTGTCAATTTTGGTCAAATTTCACAAAAATCCCTGTACTATAGTACAGGGACTTTTGTCCGATTTTGGAGCAACTTTAAAAATCATAAAAAATCCAAACTTGATCGGAATCAGTTCAAACTTTCTATGCAACATAAGTACATGTGTGTGTGTATGTTGACATAAACTAAGTACCACTCACATATCTCAGAGGAAGACAAAGCCATTGCTAATTGAAGCTGTTCACTCTCAATCACTTTAAGAGCCTCATCACTATAATAATAATAATTATTATTATTATTAATATTATACTAAATTTCTTACTTTTCTTTTCCTTTGGTCTTCTTCAGTTTCTTTATGTTAATTGTTGGGATTTTAAAATCATCGCCATCATCATCAACAATGTGTTCCATCTTTATCTTCTTAATGTTCACTGTATCTCCTTCACTGTCCCACTGTCCTTTAGACCAAACTTCATAATCACTATCAATCTTTGGTTGTGCTACTGTCTCCTGGGGCTCCTGCTCCTTCTTAAGCTTCGAAGGATTTCTTCTTTTAAGTGAGAGTTTGTGCTTTTTGGGCCCATGACGACTGTCCATGATTTAATATTTATATATAATTAATTAGAACATGGAAAGTACAGGTGTTAATTAATGACAGTTGCTATTGTTTGTCTTTTTCTCTCTTAATCTCAGCTGCTACTCTTGTTTTAAACTCTGAAGCTGCTAGTCTGCTTGCTTCAGCTTGTCTCTCTCTCTCCTCCAGGACTTCAGGAGTCAAAATGACCCTCTTCCTCAAGCTGTAGGCCCCAATGAGAATAACTAGGACTGAACCAAAGGACACTGGATAGAGGAAACGCCTCCAGTTAGACATTAATACCAAACAAGAAGGCTTCTAATTTAAATTCTAATAATTGTATTCCTGCAAAATAAAAATGGCTCCCAATGGCAAATGGGCGGATTTCTTATGGGTGGGTCTTGTTGTCATGGCAACAGTATCATAGCAACCCTAATGAGATGCATGCAGTGGTTGTGGTCCGAGGCGGTCCTGTGTTTTGATTGGTCAGTTGTGTATGGAGCGATGGCCTTATGTCGACTGCTCGTCCAGTGAATAGATAAGAAGAGAGAGACCATTGATAGGGAGACATGACTGACCATCACGCCACATTAGGAGTCAAGAGAGAGAATACCTTCACTAGCAATAGCTGCAGCCTCCAATCCTTTGGCTGTCCCTCTCCTACTGATAAAAGGTCACCTTTCCTTCTCTTAGACCCTCCAGTTAGTACCCCAGCCACTGGGAGGGAAGGATTTGATATCGACATGGACCTGGCAAAGTTCCTGGGGGACCCCGACATGACAACACCAAGTGAGAACCTTTTGAGAGGATATCATGTCTACAATGATAATAATAATGATAACATGATACGATACATGTACTGGTTTGATTCAAGTGTTTTAAGTTACTCAAAAATTAGATAAAAGACCTTGTACTACAGTACATGGTCTTTTATCAAAATGACTAGGAAAGGATTCTATGATTTAAAGTGTTCTTTATCCCTCCAGCTACCACATGCAGTTCCAATGGGATGGACGGATCGGAATGGAACACCCTCTTCACTGAGACTGACCTGGAGGGACTGGATGTGTTGGATCCGAGCACTGGTGCCCCGGCCGGAGGAGGAGGGTCTAATGGACTAACGGATCATCCTAGCTTTGTACCTGGACTGACTCCTGTCACCAGCTCTGGGTTTAATGGCGGCCATGTTGAACTACAACAAAACAATAATAATGTGACTGACTCCAACTGGCTTATTGAACAAAGTCAAAAACTTGAAAGACAACAGCAACTTCAACAACAGAAACTACTGGAACTGGAACAGGTAACATTTTATTTATTCATTCATTCATTTATTTATTTATTATAATTATTTCAGACATTATTAAGGACAGAGATACTAAAGAATAGGCTTGAGATTGTTAGTAACTTGAAGCATGCCTCCCCAGAGCTCCAGTCCCAGCTCATTGGTGTACTCTCCACCCGTTCCTCCTCCATTGGGGGCGTGTCTACCACACACACTCAGCAGTCCTTGACCACGCCCACCAGTGTAGCACCAAGACTAGTGTCTCGTCCACAGACCAGTGTACCAGCGCCAGTAGTCCCTCGTTCTACTTCCCAAGTCGTTGCTCCAACTTCATTGCCATCACCTCCTGACTCTGAGCTTGATGACTTCACTGAGTATGGTCCTGGGGGTGTGGTCAAGAAGAAGAGCCACAACCTCATTGAGAAGAAGTATCGTACCAGCATCAACGACAGGATAGGGACATTGAGGGATATTGTCTCCAAACACTTCAGAGATGATAAGAAAGTAATTCATTATTATTATTATTATTATTATTATTATTATTATTATTATTATTATTATTGTTATTATCTTGTGTGTGTAGGTTCAAAAGTCGGCAGTTCTACAAAAGACAATTGATTACATTCGTTATCTTGAGAACTCCAACAGGAAACTGCTTGAAGAGAACAGAGCATTAAAAACACAGTTAATGAAACAAGGTGAGAATTAATAATAATAATAATAATATAAATCTTTATAATAATTAACAGGAAGCCAGTCAGTACTAACGAATGGTCTAAGCTCCAATCATTCTCCTTTGTCATGGAGTGATCCTTCTGATGATGGACACCCTTCATCACCTGATGTCTTCCTTAGTGTGAGTATTTATTTATCTATTAATTAATTTGTTTATTTATTTATTTATTTTATTATGTAGGACACTAGTCCAACAGCCAGCCCGCCCCTCCCCTTGTCCCCTCGTTATAGTTCAGTCCTCAAGTTGGGTGGACGTATCTTCATGTGTTTCATGTTGGTCATGTGCTTTATGGTAGACCCTCTCTCTCTCATCGGAGGAGGAGGGGGTGTGGTCAGTAATGGAGGCGTGTCCCACGGCTCCCAGAGGACCCTTAGCTCCATTGACAGTGAGGGAGAGGAGTTTAACTTTAGCTGGTGTCTGGTTTGGGGCCTCAGACTGTTCTTTGCTGGTCTGTGCTTTGGGTGGGTGTGGCTTCACTCTCTGCCAGCTGTTAATCCAGAGTGGGAGGGAGTGAGGTACTGGAGACTGAGGAAACAAGCAGAGAAAGATATTAAAAATGTAAAGCATTTAATGTTACTAAAATAGATACTGTTAATGGGTTGATGTTACTAAATATAGAACTGATGGTTATTGGTTATTAATGTAGGGTGATTTCTCGTCTGCTCAAGTTCATCTAGTGTCAGCTCTCACTGAAGTTGGCCTGTCCCTCCCCACCAGCTACACTGGGCTCACCCTATCACTATTATGGAATGGACTCTCTCACGTGCTCTTTCAAGTGTGTTACTATTTTTAGAACTAGTTCTTCCTCTTTTCAGTGTTACTATATTAAGTAACATGTTCTCATTCCTTTAGCTTTATGTTGGTCAGCTTTTGGTTGGTTTTGTATCTTTTGTGTTCTCTAAATTTAATAAAGTATCTTCAAGTCAACAAAAATGTCTACACATTGTTAAGAATGCTGACGTGGCAAAAACCAAACACCTCCTTCATCAAATAATACTCTCAGGTATTGTATTGTATTGTATTGTATTGTATTGTACTGTACTGTACTGTACTGTATTGTATTGTACTGTACTGTATTTATTTATTTATTTATTTATTGTTTGCAGGTTATGATGAGCGCTCCATGCACGGGTTAGGGTTCTATCTGGGGCTCACGGCTCTTAACTATGGAGAGGTGGAGAGAGAGAGTTTCTCTCGTGAGCAGTGGGCGGAGCTACTGTTTGTAATGGGAGTGCAGTGTCAATACTCGTGTGCCTGTATAGCCTCACTATTAGCAGTAAGGAGAACCATTATGATATGATTTATTAGTACATAATACATTA
Source organism: Amphimedon queenslandica (assembly GCF_000090795.2). Taxonomy (NCBI): domain Eukaryota; kingdom Metazoa; phylum Porifera; class Demospongiae; order Haplosclerida; family Niphatidae; genus Amphimedon; species Amphimedon queenslandica. The sequence goes on from NW_003546550.1 coordinate 16,909, forward strand.
TTATTATTATTATTATTATTATTATTATTATTATTATTATTGTTATTATTATTATTGTTATTATTATTGTAGCATTATTATTTCTTATGTGCTGGTAACATGAGTGGTCTGTTGTCATTCATCAATACGACTGATGGTTGGAATTACCTCATGAATAAAGACTGGCTGGCTGACGTACAGTCCGCCAATAAACTCTACAAAGGAGTGGCTGGTATGTGGGTGTGGTCATTGTACATTAATTATTATTAATTATTAGTGTTTCCTAAATATTCAATCACGCGAAGTTACTGCAAGTATCTGTTAACTGATGCTTATCAGGAGCTGCTAACACCCAGCGAGGACCCAGCCTCCCTTGTAGAAACAGAGAAGGTTTTTAAAACAGTTCTGGCTGTGACGAGACGTGCCAATGGACATCTACTGGAGGATATGAAGGTACTAATGAGTGGGCGTGGTCACTGATTTTTATTACTGTACATCAATTAGTTATTAATTGAAGATATACCAACGTTGAGTGATACTGCCTTGTCTCGTGGGTGTGGTTTTGAGTCTTTAATGTGGTGGGCGTCGGTCGGACTAGTATCCTGTTCCTGGAGGAGTGGGTCTAAAGGAGATGATCATTATCCCATTGTTGAAGATATTTCTAACGGGAGGTACTCCATTAATTATCATTATTATTATTATTATTCAACCATATCTCTCCTTCACAGTGGCCCTATTCCATCAGTATTACATTTATCATTCAAGGCTCAGAGGTTATACAATCACTCATCAGTGGCTCCTCCTTTAGCTGTCATTAATCAGTTGTGTTCCACTGCTAGTCAAGCACTCAAGATTTGTAGACAAGATCTCTCATCAGAAGATACCTTGAACCTTGTAATGATAACTGTTACACACACAGTCTTATGCTATGCTTATTCTGTTCTTGTGTAGTTTGGTCTCTTCCTTGCCTGCGACTGGCTCCTCGAGCTAAGGTACAAGGTGTGGAAGGATAATGCTAATAAAGAGGAGACTGACCCACTCCTAATGAGCTCCATAGTTAAAGGATACTCTCAAGACATTGAAGTCCTCAATGAACTAACTGTACACCTTCCACTGGCCTTTACTCAAGTAAGAACAGACACAGTGTTCAATAAATGATAATATTGTCCCTAGTTGAGGAGGTATAAAGGATATCAAAGACTAATTACTGGGGGTAACCCCCTCCTGGCTGATACCTTCCTCACCCCAGGGACTGTTCACAAGAGACTAGTGTCTACGTAACAGCTGGACTCATTATTATTATTATTATTATTATTAATTATACGAAGCTTTTCATGAACTATAAATACTCTGTTTATTATTGTTGTTGTTCTGTAGTATCAGTTTACACATTTAATAATAAAAATAATTAAGATTATATTAATTGATAATGGTGTTATTAATTGTGTGTAAACTAGTTGTTTTGTCACTAAACAATCTAGACAAAGCGTCCTGGGTTCCAATTACTGCCCTAATTAACTGATATCAATTAATTAATAATGACATTAGAACTATTACCCTATCAATCCAATTAATATCAGTAATATATCAAAGAAAAATTGAAATCGAGCAATGTTCCTATAAATAGAAACACATACAGAGGTGTTACTAAGCAACACGTACTTTCCAAATAGTTTAACATGAAAGACAGCAGGAAGAATGAAGGCAAGGAGAGTACAACAAGATGAGCCAACCAGAGCCATCAAAATGGAGAAATTAGGGATAAGCAGCACAATGATCCCAGTTACTAGAACCAATAGAATCCTCAGGATACACTAACAGGGAGGAACAGATCAGGAAATGTAATAAAATTGAGGAATTTTCTATATGTCAATTTCGGTCAAATTTCACAAAAATCCCTGTACTATAGTACAGGGACTTTTGTCCAATTTTGGAGCAAATTAAAAAAATCATAAAAAATCCAAACTTGATCGGAATCAGCTCAAACTTTCTACGCAACATAAGTACATGTATATGCATCAGAAAATGTAATAAAATTGACGAATTTTCTACTTGTCAATTTTGGTCAAATTTCACAAAAATCCCTGTACTATAGTACAGGGACTTTTGTCCAATTTTGGAGCAAATTAAAAAAATCATAAAAAATCCAAACTTGATCGAAATCCGCTCAAACTTTCTACACAACATAAGTACATGTATATGCATCAGAAAATGTAATAAAATTGACGAATTTTCTACTTGTCAATTTTGGTCAAATTTCACAAAAATCCCTGTACTATAGTACAGGGACTTTTGTCCAATTTTGGAGCAAATTAAAAAAATCATAAAAAATCCAAACTTGATCGGAATCAGCTCAAACTTTCTACGCAACATAAGTACATGTATATGCATCAGAAAATGTAATAAAATTGACGAATTTTCTACTTGTCAATTTTGGTCAAATTTCACAAAAATCCCTGTACTATAGTACAGGGACTTTTGTCCAATTTTGGAGCAAATTAAAAAAATCATAAAAAATCCAAACTTGATCGGAATCAGCTCAAACTTTCTACGCAACATAAGTACATGTATATGCATCAGAAAATGTAATAAAATTGACGAATTTTCTACTTGTCAATTTTGGTCAAATTTCACAAAAATCCCTGTACTATAGTACAGGGACTTTTGTCCAATTTTGGAGCAAATTAAAAAAATCATAAAAAATCCAAACTTGATCGAAATCCGCTCAAACTTTCTACACAGCATAAGTACATGTATATGCATCAGAAAATGTAATAAAGAGGCTGTCATTATTTAGTGGGATTACCCCAGAGAGGTAGCCAGTGAAGTGTGAGGGAGAGAATGAGACACAACTGATCCTTTTCTCTAGTATCTCAGATACAGGAAACATCATCACTATGGCAACCAGTAAATGTGATCATTAATTAGTTAAGTTACTTGGATAAGTGAAGAATAGAGAGAGACATAGACAAGACTTCACAATCAGAGGAAATGGACCTAATTAATTAATTAATTAATTAAATTATAGAGTATGAATATTAATTAGGCATGTACCAGGTGGAAGGTTTAGTGTTATAATACTCTGAGTATAAGGACCAAATGACTATTGAATAGTAATTATTAATAATAATGAATAATGCAGTATTCTAAAAATAGAACACTTACCAGGTACCCCATTACACCAAATACTATGTACAATAGTGTTACTAAAAATAGAACGAGCTTGAATATGCTACAATAAATTATTAATATATTCAGATTATAAAGTATTTTAAGAACCTTCTGAAAGTATTTCTATAATCTTTAATAACTGACTGCTCCAATGACAGGACCATACCCGCCCCCTACAGTAACGATTGACCTCATTAATGTTCATTGACTAATTAATATTCATTACCTCATAGCAATAAATAGCCACGCCCAAAAAAAATGGCAGACCATCAAGTGAAATTGACCTTACATGTGAACTAAAAATGGAATATTAATAATTAATAAATAATTAATTAATTATTAATCAATTACTCACTGGACAAGATGCAAATGCCTCAAGTCAAAGTAGAAGACTATGCTGTAAGCAAAGACGTTAGCAAAATCAGCAAACAAGCTAATGAAACATCAAATAATAATAAGACACTAAACCATTAATGACTGAACTAGCTCATTTCATTCACTCATTAGCACAAATGCTAACAACTGACAGCCTCTCCATTTCATAATGGAGTAGAAACAGTACGAGTTACCAAAGCAACAGTACGAGTTACTAAGGCAACAGTACGTGTTACCAAGGCAACAGTACGTGTTACCAAGGCAACAGTACGTGTTACCAAGGCAACAGTATTGTACCTGAAAGGTGCTAGAGCTGCCAAGTGTCTGAGATTACACAAGAAACACAACGGAACTAATAATAAAAATAAATAAATTAACCTAACAAATGAATAAATTAATATTGACTATATGAGTGATGAATACTTTGGTATACGAGGGAAGATGCTGTAGAAATTCTCTGAAATAAATATGAGGTAAGCACAATTGAATCCTGAGGACACAAAGAGTTACCAATGCAATCAATTAATTAATTAATTAATTATTGTATGTACCAATTTGTGATACAATAATTGAAAAGTCAACGACAACTTTACCAGCTGAACCGTAAGCAGCAAAACCTAATAATAATAATAATAATAATAATAATAATAATAATAATAATAATGATGATGATGATACCTAGTTCTCCATAGTCAATGTGAGTTATGCCAACTTTAGCTGGTGGGGGGAGTTCATCCTGTTCCTGTCGGCCATTTTTAATTATTAACACTCGCGATTCTTTTAGTATCTTATCTTTACAGTCGATCAAGAGGAGCATTGCCTTCACACTGCAACAGAACAATCACATGATCATCACATGACCTGCACTGTCGTTACCTTATCACACCAACCAATGACATCACTATAACACCTTCAATTAGACCAGCCTAACATCAATAGATAAACAATAAATAAAATATAAAATAAATAAATAAATAAAATTACTTCCATAAAAGCATAGGGTAGTCCCAGTATACCCGCTCCAATGAATGATATGAATATGTTTCCAAATATCTTAATACCACTGGATGTTCCTTCAGTATCTCCATGCATCATGGACCAACAGAACACAGACTGAAAGAAAGACAAGTTTACAAAATGGATGGGGCTTGAGTACTGGGTGGGGCTTGAGTAGTGAGTGGGTGGGGCTTGTACTTCTTGCAACCCACTCAAGTAATTAGTAGTAGGTGGAGCTTATAAACTCTCACACAACTGGAGAAGAAAAGAAGAAGTCATGTCTCTTCCTCGTAGCTCCAGTAAAACTGGAGTTGAGTATGACTTTTTATATCGTCGTCCTTCAGATATACGAACCTGCCAGTTTAGAGTGAGATCCTACAGTATTATTCTACAATGATACACATTCTCTTCTCTTTATTGTCTGCCACAGGAGTCCATTCTTGATATTGCTGCTTGCAAGAATGAGCAGCAGCTTAGACTAGCAGTTTGTAAAGGAGTGGAGGCTTGCTTTAAGAACCTGGTAAGCTCCCTATCCTTCTAATCATTATTATTATTCATTTTTTGCAGTATAAAATGGAAGCATTGATGTTCTTCAGTGATGAGATGCAGTACAAGACCAATGGAGATGAAGGCCCCTTAAAAAATCTTGCTACAACAGGAATACTGTGGTGATGATAACAAAAATTAGACTATTAATGATTATGTAATCTTAGATTGTGCATGTAGTCCAATATAAATGTTGCAATAATGAGACTAACAGCTTACCATGCCAGCAGCTAATGCTGTGTAGCATTGGATGCATCCATCACGTACACTTGCAGAGTTCTCATTATAATATCAGCTTAACTGAGCCTGTCACTATCAAAACACACTCTGAACACGTGAACGCACGTGACAGGAACATTGCAATGCAGTGTGTAGGTGGGTAAGAGTATAAATAGACCTGGTAGCAGGAGGTTATCCTTCACTAGCAGCTGCAACAGGAGGTTATCCTTCACTAGCAGCTGGTCAGTTTAGAGCCTGTGACTTGTATTGTGTTGTGGGTAGTACATTGCCAGGAATTCACAATATTATAGGTCCAGATATACTAAGATACACTGTATATTGACCTGGTGTTGTATTTTATAATAAATATATTGTGTTCTTATTTTATAGGACGACAGTCAGGGAGAGATCTATTAAAGCATATGATACAATATCTCCTGAAGATTCATTTTATTCTGTCATGGACGTGACTCCAGAGAGCATTGAGGATTCTATTGGTGAATTCAATGTTCCTTCATACCATGCACTCACATGCAGTGTTCATGTACCTGTGCAGCCAAAAAGAGGTTGCTGCAGTCATTACTGTTGCTTATTGCACATCTACTGGCAATGGGGGAAATTTTAAATAGGAAATACAAGAAAAATTATGATTTGCCCTACTAAAATTTGTGTCTATCTGGTATGTTTATTTTTTTTCCTGTTTTGGAATGCGGTGTTAAATTTGTGTTAAATGGTGCAATTGCTTCTTGCTAACGAGTGAATGATGTAAGTTTTCAGAATATCCTGTTGTGCTAGCTGTTTTTCATACCAGTTTACAGTTGATACATTTTACCTTTTCTGTCTTTCCGTTTATTAATTATTACCTTATGCTCACTGTCATTAATTAACAACACGTCATTCCAATAATCACTGTTTGCTCTCCCTGTAGTAATAGTTGATGCCATCAGTAATGTTGGTCAGATGAGAACTGTTGCCCTCATAATAGTAAGATTAATGGATTATGAATTACTGTATCTATTTGATATTCAGGCAATCTGCAGACAACCCATATCTGATGAAGAGACTGATAATTACCATTGGCTTTCCAAGAATGTCAGCATATTAATATTGGGATTATATTAATATTGGGATTATATTAATATTGGGATTATATTAATATTAGGGTTATATTAATATTAGGATTATATTAATATTAGGATTATATTAATATTGGGATTATATTAATATTGGGATTATATTAATATTTGGATGATTGTTATTTGTCATTGAATAGGTGCAAGTTGCAGCTGGTCGTATTCTGGAGTCCATCAAAGCTGAGAGGGAAAAGAAAAGAATGGAAGAAATGCTGAAACTCTCAGGTACATGTAATTGATTATTTATTTATTTATTTGTTTATCTATTTATTTATTTGTTTATTTATTTGTTTGTTTGTTTATTTATCTTTAGGGAGCCTTATTGATGTTGATGTCCCTATGTTGCTTCTTAAACTTCACTCTCATGTATGTACATGTACACTTGTCATTATATGCTATAGCCCCACCCATTAATAATAGATCAAGGAGATTATTGGTTGCAAACGCTGTGTTGTGTTTATTCTGGATGAAGAGACTGATGAGCTTGTTTGTGAAGTAATTAATAATAATGATATTTATTAATATTTATTAATTAATAGGTATTTGATGATGTTGCACTTGACTCTGAGATCAGGATACCAGTTAGTTATTAATAGTTATCAATAGTTATTAGTTATCAATAGTTATCAGTATTTAGTAGTTATTAATAGTTATTGATAAGTTATTAATTATAGATTCCAGATTGCATTTATGGTCAGTCCATCATGTCTGATAAGATCATTCAAATTGATGATGTTTCCAAGGTAACACAGTATTATTATTATTATTATTATTATTATTATTATTATTATTATTATTATTATTATTATTATTATTATTATTATTATTATTATTACTATAGGACCCTCATATCAAACCCAGTAAAGACTTTGTTAATGGTAACGTATTCTATTATTATTTGATATTAGCTCCACCCACAGGATATGAGCCTTCCAATTTGTTGTGCATTCCCCTCAAGAGCAAGAGGACCAGTGATGGTAATATAGCAATAGTTGGAGCAGCTGTTGTCTTTGATAAACCAGACGGGTAATGGGATTCACTTATACTGTGCATGATGTAGATTATGGCACTGTAGCTCAGACATTTTATGTGAACAGCTTATGAGTATCACCAAGCATTACCGGCTCTCTCTTTCTTCTGTAGTTTTACTCTTAAGAGCCAAGATGATCTTTCTTACATTCTCCAGTTTTGCTCCACCATGTTGGTCAACACTCTGACCTTTAGACATGAAATTGTTCTCAAGCATCAGAACCAGACACTCCTCGGTGTCTCCAAGAACCTTTTCACACAAATGAGTTAGTGAACATGTGTGTGATATTCATGTGATATTCATGTGATGTATTGTCTATACAGATGATCGTGACGTTCTTCTTCATTCCATTATGGAGGAAGCAAGGGATTTGACTAAAGCAGAAAAGTACACACCATGCAGCTGTACTTTAGTGTAGCCATTTTTACGAATAATTATTATTCTTAAGGTGCTCTTTGTTTCTTGTTGATAAGGAGAAGAAGGAGCTTTCAGCTGTTGTATTTGACAGTGAATTGCCTGATAATGTACACTGCATGTGTCTACAGATATTAATGTTTAATGGCTCCACCCCCTTTAGGTCTCTCGTTCCAGTATCCTTCGTATTCCAATGGGGCAGGGCATCGCTGGGTATGTGGCTCAGACTGGGGAAAGTGTCAATATTAGAGACGTGTACAGGAACCCACGCTTCTACAAGGAAATTGATAAAACTACTGGCTTTGTAACCAGGTACCTACTGTACTGTTATTATTATTATTATTGTCGTTGTTATTATTATTATTGTTGTTGTTGTTGTTGTTGTTGTTTTCTTTTATTTTTAGGAATTTGCTTTGCATTCCTATTATGGATCAGACTGGAGGTACATTGCAATAATTATTTATTTATTTATTTATTTGTTTGTTTATTTATTTTGCAGTTGTTGGCGTGGCTCAGCTTGTTAATAAAAAAGGAGGTGAGCCACACCCATCAATTAATTAAAGTTATTATTAATCAACAGGTCGCTTTTTCACTAAGTATGATGAAGAGCTGGCAATTAGTTTCTCAGTTTATTGTGGGATCAGCTTGCATCACGTACGTGTATACATGTACTTTAAGCATGTGATTATCATGTGATTATCATGTGATAGGCTATGCTGTATAAGAATGTGCGACTGGAACAATCCCGCAGCCAATTAGCTACTGAATTGATGCTGTATCACATGCAGGTACGTCTGATAATGTACTATCCTATGAACATGTACTGTATATGTTATACTGCCTGTTGTGTTTATTAGGTGAATGAAGAGGAGATACTGTCACTGGCTGATGCCCCTATACTTCCAACATTTAGCTTTCATATCAAAATAACAGATTTTGTTTTCTCTCCAAGAGTCATCCCTGAGCATGATTCACCCACTGTATGTCATTGTATTACATTTTCTGATGCATATACACGTACATGTACATGTACATGTACTGTGTAGAAAGTTTAAGCTGATTCTGACTTCAATTTTTCAAGTTATGGCCATTTTAATAAACGCTAAATTTCTGAAACAAACCCAAGGCTATATCTTAGGGTTTGTTTTTAAAATGGCTCCAAATGACCCCAAATTATTATCACATATTTTTATTTATTATTATTATTATCATTAATTGTACTTCCAGTGCATCATTAGTTTGATGGAAGATTTGGACTTATTGAACAGGTGGAAAATACCACGCAATGACCTCGCCAGGTAGGGGACAGTCACATGATAGCCATGTGATAGTTATACCTGCAGGTTTGTGATAATGGTCAAGAAGGGCTACAGGAATCCTCCTTACCATAACTGGATGCATGCCTTCTCTGTTGCTCACTTCTGCTATTCTCTCATCAAGAATTGTCCAAAGCTGAGGGACATGTTAACTGACTTGGAAGTACTGACTCTCTTTATCGGCTGCCTGTGCCATGACCTGGACCACAGGGGAACCAACAATGCCTTCCAAGAATCTTCAGTAATTATTATAATAATGATGATGATGATGATGATGAATATTGTATTTTAGAATTCACTCCTGGCATCCTTGTACAGCTCCCAGGGATCAGTGATGGAGGTAAGGGCTGGTACTAGTGGATTGGATTCTTTTACTTTCGTGTAGCATCATCATTTCTCTCAGACCATATGTATCCTCAACAGCAATGGCTGCCAAATCTTCAACAACTTGACATCTGATGTAAGGAACTAGCTGTTCACGTATCGATTAATAATTATTATTATTATTTATTATTAGGAATATCGTGAAGCTCTTGATCTGCTCTATGATGTTATTCTTGCTACTGATATTTGCACTCATCTTTCAATTGTCCCAAAACTGGAGGATCTGGTTGAAACAGGATATGACAAGTCAAACCAAACCCACCACCACCTCCTCCGCTCTCTCCTCATGACTGCCTCTGACCTCTGTGACTGTCTCAAGGAATGGGACATGACAGTTTGTGTATCAGTGAGTACTAGCAATCTAACTTTAATAATAATGACTTGTTCCTTATAGGAACTGATTTACCAGGAGTTCTTTTCTCAAGGGGACATTGTGAGTTATAATGATAATTATACTTTACTTTAAATCATTTACTGTAGGAGAAGGCCATTGGCAAGACCCCTAGTGTCATGATGGACAGAGATAAAGCTGTCCTCTCTGAACAGCAGCTTACCTTCCTTGATAATATAGCCATACCGGTCTATAGGTAATAGCTAATAACCACTGGCTATTAATTCATTACATACACGTCTGGGTAGGTTGCTTTTCCAGCTCCTCCCTGATGCTGAGCAAGCTTACAGAAGCGTTTTGTCTAATAGAGACAAGTGGCTTGAGTTTTAAGAAAAAGAAGGCACTTTCATGTTCTCAAGACCAACCCATCAATTATCAATAATCATCACAGTCTAGTGTATTAGTGTAGACTGGTAGTAGTTTTATCATTAATGTATCATCATGTATCATTATCAGTAGAGTATAGAGAACTGCTGGTTTAGTTTTGAACTTTATTTTACTGCTGTAGTGTTTCTCTTATTTTAGCTCATTTTTCTTTTAGAAGTTAGTTTTAAAATCATGTCCTTTTGTTACAAAACACAGATCAAAGGATTTTTGATAAAATAAAGAATAATAATAATAATAATGACATAATCAATAAAATAATAATAATAATAATAATAATAATAATAATAATAATAATAATAATAATAATAATAATAATAATAATAATAATAATAATAATAATAATAATAATAATAATGAGGCGATTTCCTACATCTCAACAAAACAAACTAACAATGAAGTCAATAATTATGGTCAGCTATAGAACAATAACAACAATAAACAACAACAAATTAAATAATTAACGAGTTGTTTATTATTCAGTTAATGAGTGGGTCACTAGTCGATACTGAACTGCTGAGGCTCCTCCCACTTCTCCCCTCCTCCTCCTCCTGACGTCCCTCCCCTTCCTGTCCTTCCTCTGATGGTATCAGTTCAGTTGATGAGTTCTGTGCCATTAGTTCAAATACCTCACCATTGGCACCAGTAGCAACTGCAGCTGGTTCTTCAGTTGAAGGAGGAACACTCAGCGACACAGTAACATTAGTCTATCATAATAGAATTATTATTATTATTATTATTATTATTATTATCATTATTATTATTATTATTATTATTATTATTAATTACCTGTCGGTGCAGTATACTTGATTTACATAAAGGACAGTTCCCTTTGCTCTCGAGCCACGGATCAATGCACTTCTTATGGAACTCATGACTATATGAGGTAATAATGACATGTAATTGTACATGTATGGAGAATTATATTAACAATAAAATTAATTTTTTGTCATAATTCTATCATCATCTGCAATACATGATCCACATATACACAACAGAATTGAGAATGGAAACAAGACAACATCATAACAGATGACGCTAAATCTACTGTACCTGCAGGGAAGTGGTCTGATGATGTCATTGTGTTTGAAATTTTCAAGACAAACAGCACAAGTTGGCTCATCACTTGAACTGATAGACGCTGAGTCAGCATCCTGTGCAATAGGAAATACGAGTAAACATAAAAATAAATAAATTAATAATTAAATTAAATATGAAATCATTTAAAATGTTCCTGGAAAGGAAAAGGGTTAGGAAGTACCTTGGATATTTTGTATTTTTTAGTCGGTAGAGCCGACATTGCTCTGGAAGTCTCTCTCCTTTGGCGTCTCTAAATAACAACAAGAGAAAAATAAAATTAATGAAGAATTATTTTCATTTTTGTTAAAATTTGGCAACAGGGACTTTGGTCTCATTTTCAAGCAACTTTAAAGATTTGTAAAATGTCCACATATGATCAGCATCCGCTCAAACTTTCTACACAACATAAGTACATGTATATGCATCAGAAAATGTAATAAAATTGAGGAATTTTCTACTTGTCAATTTTGGTGAAATTTCACAAAAATCCCTGTACTATAGTACGGGGACTTTCGTCCGATTTTGGAGCAACTTTAAAAAATCATAAAAAATCTAAACTTGATCGGAATCCACTCAAACTTTCTACACAACATAAGTACATGTATATGCATCAGAAAATGTAATAAAATTGACGAATTTTCTACTTGTCAATTTTGGTGAAATTTCACAAAAATCCCTGTACTATAGTACAGGGACTTTCGTCCAATTTTGGAGCAACTTAAAAAAATCATAAAAAATCTAAACTTGATCGGAATCCGCTCAAACTTTCTACACAACATAAGTACATGTATATGCATCAGAAAATGTAATAAAATTGACGAATTTTCTACTTGTCAATTTTGGTGAAATTTCACGAAAATCCCTGTACTATAGTACAGGGACTTTCGTCCGATTTTGGAGCAACTTTAAAAAATCATAAAAAATCTAAACTTGATCGGAATCCACTCAAACTTTCTACACAACATAAGTACATGTATATGCATCAGAAAATGTAATAAAATTGAGGAATTTTCTACTTGTCAATTTTTATGAAATTTCACAAAAATCCCTGTACTATAGTACAGGGACTTTCGTCTGATTTTGGAGTAACTTTAAAAAATCATAAAAAATCCAAACTTGATCGGAATCCGCTCAAACTTTCTACACAACATAAGTACATGTATATGTATCAGAAAATGTAATAAAATTGAGGAATTTTCTACTTGTCAATTTTTATGAAATTTCACAAAAATCCCTGTACTATAGTACAGGGATTTTTGTCTGATCTTGCTGCAACTTATTTATTATTATTATTATTATTATTATGATACATTCTTGTCATTCTGTTATTTTCACGCATTGTACAATTACAAAAGATGGTCATTCAATGCTATATACTGTATGCCTCTCTCTCTCTCTCTCTCTCTCTCTCTGTGTGAGTCAGTGCTACGTGTAGCAGTGAGAGTAAACAGTATCAGTACTGTCAGTACCATATTAGGATAAAGGAAGATGGGACATGCTGACAGTTGTGAAGAGAATAATTAAAACATAAAACAATATGTCATGCAATATTTACATACATCAATAGATAAGGTTACTATTAATAATAATAATAATAATAATAATAATAATAATAATAATAATAATAATAATAATAATAATAATAATAATAATAATAATAATAATAATAATAATAATAATAATAATAATAATAATAATAATAATAATAAATATGATTATTAATGACAGCACATGCACAGAACATGCTCTAACATCCTGTACTGTATTCATTGAGTCAATGAATAAATAATGGACTATTATGTAATAATGATCAATACAGTAGAGGTACATGTACTTGATGGGTTTGTATATCTAAGAGGGTAAAGTACCAACTGTCCTCTGATTCACATTATGATAATATTAAATTAATAGTCACATCTAACTTGTTAATGTCAACAGGATAGAGAGTTAGCTGCTAATGAGGTTAAAGCCAACCAGTTCAAGTGTACTTTAAGCTATTACTGTCAATATGAGCATGACAGACCACCAGCTGCTAATGCAAGGTGAGCCTGTCTAGTCTTTATGTGTGTGTGTGTATAGAAATGGAGGGAGATGGAGCAGCTGTGGTCATAGGAGTTGTGTACATTTACAAGTGTCCTTTCTAGTTTCTACTAAACCTCAAAACACTTTCAAATTCCTCCCTCTCTCTCTCTTACCCTTTGATATTTCCTGCTGAAGTGTTGATGACATCTTCTAATGTAAGTAATACTAAACCAGGTCAGTGAGAGGAGAACAAGGACAGAGAAAGCAAACACAACAAAATAGAATGTCTGAGAAGCATGAATGGAGCTTGTAACACTCCTAACCCTGAGAGTGACTGTAGCATTAGAAGATAACATGGTCTTATATTTAATCATGGTTGCATCCGGCACTTTTATGAAAGCTACTACAATATCCAAGCTTGTTGCTAAGTAGCTTGTAAGGCTGGACTTGGACTGTGGAGCATGGAAGAGGACGCCACTGGCTCCTAGATCTTGAGCAAATTTGGCCTGAGAATAATGGTCACATTCTCCTAGTCGAAGAACAAGAATGAAAGGAGCTGAGATATTGTGTGGAGAGTAGAGTGGGGACCGTTTTCTCTCTTGGATGCACGAGAGTGTGTTGAAAATATCTCCCGGTGCATAGAAGGACCCTCTAACAGGTGTACTGGTGAGGTTACTGTAGCCAGCAACCTGTCCTGTGAGAGTACGAGTATAGGCCTTGGAATCATCAGAGAAGGTCACTGAGGAGTAATAACTGATGGTCTGGTAGCCAGAAGTACTGGAGTAGCGGGCATTATTGTCATGTCTTAGAGATTTAGTGGACACAGTGGAGACCAGGAGAAAGAGGAGGAGGGAAAAGAAGAAGAGGAGAGAGTACATCGTGAACAACAAGACAAGACAAGACTGAGAATTGCTGAGCAAGAAACTTCTGTATAAACAAAATAGCAGGGTTAATTAATAATGCATATTTTTATAACTAGTAGCCCCACCTACCCCAAAAAAAGGTGAGAATTTTCACTGGATATTAGTGAATGGACGGAACACTTAAAATAACATATAAACTCGTCATTACACAATATGAGAAAAATAATAATAATGAATTACTACAGGGTGTAGATAGAAAACAGTTACTATTATTAGTAACGAGTCCATGATGTCACTGGTTACTATAAATAAACTGAGACTCAAGCTAACAAAATATAACGTAAGTAATGTCAGTTGACTTAGTGGCGTGGTTATGATGGGTGTGGCTTCACGACTTTATCAGACGAGCCTCCGTAAGGTTTAGGAGGGGGCGGGGCAGGACGACCGGGCGGGGCCATAGGTCCTTTAGAGGTGGGCGGGGCAGGGGGACCTCCTTTGACACGTTTCTGGCGAGGGGGAGGAACTGGAGGCGGGGCCTTTCCCACCTTATGAGCTAGTAATGGAGAACCTTGAGGACTCTTACGAGGACGAGACATAACATTAGGAGGAGGAACGGGAGAGCCCTGGGAGCCACGAGAGGTGGAGTCTACTGGTAACTGGGCGGAGTCAACTGGTGGGTTGGGCTTATCGCCATTAGTCTTTGGTTGTAGTTTAGGAGAATTAGAGACATTATAGGACCAGCTGGGAGGTTTCTTAGAGCGAGGGGGTCTCCGTACCTCCGGCTCAGGACTGGGGGCCCATTCCCGCGGGTTCCACTGCTCCTCTTCAGTGAACAGCAACCCATCAACTGCCCCGCCCTTTTTCTTACCATTACTTGCCTCATCAGTTTCTAAAACTGACAGTTCAGCGTCCAGTTCATCATCAGTGTCTGGTCTATAGTCCGATATCTTAATAGTAACAACCTCATTAGTAGAGGGTGTGTCAGTGGGCGGGGCTATCACCTCATACATTACGTCAGTCTGTACCTCATCTAAAGTTGCATATGGTGGTTCAGCATTGGCTCCAGTGCCAGCTGCAGTGCTTTCATCAAACTCCTTTAAATTGTTCAATAGATCCTCCATGCTGTTGGTAGACTTTAACAGCTCTTCAGTGGGTGTGGCTACTTTACCAGGCTCCTCCCACTTTACCGGATCCTCACACGTAAATGAAATTATTTCTTCAATTTTCTTTTCGTCTTCTTGTGAAGGTTTTGTATCAGTGGGCGGAGTCTCATCAGACTCATCGACACTAGCTTGCAGTTTAATGATGACGTCCAGTTTGGCAGCCTGTGCTGGGTGGGTGCTTGCAAAAGGAGGTGGGCGTGGTGGAGGGGGGCGCCTCTTGGGCCCTCCCTCCTTACCCACGGCTGCCCCGCCCCTTTTATAATTCATCTGAGGTGAAGGGGCGCTGGTTGGTTCGGGTGATTCAGGGGTGGGTGAAGGTGAAACAGGAGAGGATGTCCCCATTACCCTCGGCAGGTGAAGAGACCGTCCTCTTGAGGACTTTGGTTTGACCTTTACCTCCGGCTTTGACCTCTTCCCTTCTAATGGTTTATGGAGGGGCTCTGGTGAGTGGGTCTGGTCCTGCTCCTCCTCCTCATGTACTGTGAGGTTAGTGTATCCTTTTCCTCCCTTCTTCTTCTTGAAAGGATTCTTCTTATCAGAGGATGAGAGAGAGGAGGTGAAGTCAGGGGTACTGCCCCCAATCCTCTTCAGTTTTGAGAGAATGTTAGCTTGAGAAACATTACCTTCACTTGACTGACGTGAAGGAGGCTTAGCGGACTCTGGAATAAATAAATTAATTAATTAATAATATACCACAACTTTCAAGTAGATGTACCTTGTACAGTGTCTTCTTCTTCTGCTGCTCCTCCTGATTTCTTTCTCTTCAACACTTCTAACAGTTTCACTCCTTCATCTCTGCTCTGTATCTCCTCTACAAAGCTGGCAGGGAATGATCCTGTCTTATCTGCGATACGTCCCTCCCACCATCCATCACCTCCCTTCTCTATGATCTGAGGGAGAGAGAGAGAGAGGAAATCAAGTGATGAACACATTTAGTACACAATGACCATCATTACCTCAATGACATCTCCTTCATCAAAAGCTAAGTTACTATCATCACCTAAAGTGTCATACTCATAGAGTGCAACTGCTACTGGTCTGAATAATATTATTAATATTAGTATAAATATTATGATTAAAGTCTTACCCAGAGACGAAGGTCCAGTCCAGGTCGTATATCTTCATTCTACTTTTATTTCTTTCATCTTTTCTCTGAAGGCGTCTCTCCTCCTCAGTTGGTTCAGAACTAACAGACACAGTCACTGAACTCAATTTAATCAAACAACATGTACTCAACAGCCAACAGACAATGAGACATTTCCTGATACATGTACATGTACTTATGATACATAGAAAGTTTGAGCGGATTCCAATTTATACAAACTTTTAAAGTGGCTCTAATCAGCCCACATTAAATGCGTACATGTACATTGTACATGTAAGTAAACAGGTTATACTAACCGGTTAAACAAGAAGAAAGGCAGAGGACTCTTGGTATTAATGGTAGCAGAGTCTGATAGTTCAGACTGTCCCTGGATGAACTGTATATCAGCTAATGGTAGACCAGTCATCTTGGAGAGGTCCTGTTTAACATCATTAACTGTAGTACTCTCATGAACTGTTAGGCTTAGCTCAGTTCCTTTAGATACCTGCACATCAGTAGGAGGAGGAGGAGGAGGAGAGAGAGAGTGAGAGGGGATTAGGGTGGATTGGATTGATCAGTGTTAGTTATTAATGAATAGTTAATTAACTAGGGAGACACAAAAGGTATCTCCCTATCCAAAAAATGAGAAACAAAACAAAAGAAACAGAAAGGGTATCTATCTTCCAGAGACAGAGGGAGAGCCCATGAGATTATCATAGCAACGGGGCCTGGTTTATATAGTGGAATTATCAGGAAAAGGTATTGTGGGTCTCACAAAGCAACCTCATGAATATCATTATAACCATGGCAACAAGGAAGTGACCAATAAACACATCGAAACAATGAAATGTACATGTACATGTACAGTGTACAAATGTAAGTGTATGAGTCCATTTGTAACAGAAACTCGTCATTCAAAGTATAAGAATCAGCCTCATTCCAACATAAGCATACATGTATACATTATTATAATTAACTGCATGGTTGGTATTATTGTTTGTTGTTAAACTAACAGGAGACCTTGTTTGCTGTCTCCTTTCCAAAAAATACACCCAAAAATGGTTGCCACGACTTAGGCACCTTGCTGCCACTGGGTTATAGCCTCCTGCCTTTAAATACCCAAAAAACTGCACCAATCTATAGTGGGGCGCACCACAAAACAACAGGAAGTGGGATGTGAATATCATTAACATTTCTTTCAAATTAAAAGGAGACAGCACCTCCTGAAAGCAGCAGGTACTTCTCCCTCCAAAAAATTAGACAGACAGAACCACTTATTATTACTAATAAGTGGACCAACTACATAGTACTCGCCTAAGCTTAGAGACAGAGAGCGGGTAGTCTCCTTTATATACACCTGCAACCTGCTCATGGTCTCATGGGTCCACCTGTTGTGGTTTCACAAATATGTACTATGAATATCATTAACTGATACCAGCGTCTTGCTGGTGTACACACATACAGCAATAATGTCTTGTACCCATTCCCCATTAGCCATTAATCAGTAATCAATGATAGGAGGCATTTTAAATGACTCCTTCCAAAAAGTGTCTGTCATTCATTCTGTTACGAATTTTTAACCAAACAGCTATTGGGGCGAGGACCCATAGTTACCCTCCACAAAGGCTCAGTCTCTCTCTTATATAGTGCAATAACATGATGAGGGTATAATGGGGCGGAACAACCACAGAACTATGAATATTGTTAATGACAGGAAGTCCATATACTGCTGAGCTAATAAACACTTGATTAACACAATCTTAACACTGATACCAATAGACAATACACACATTCTTAACACATTATTAACTCACTGGTTGCTGTGTTTTCTGATCCACAGCTTCAGTAGTACACACTATACAATATATTTCAGTCCCTTTCTTAACGGGCTCTTGAGTGACGACTGGTACACTGGCCGCTGGTACACTGGTTGCTGGTACACTGGCCGCAGGTGCAGCGGTAGGAGGGAGGGGGGAGGAAGAGAGAGGAGGTACAGGAGAAACTTTCTTCCCATCAGACTCAACCTCGTCTTTATTGTTGTTACATTTCTTCTCACACTGTTCCACCATCACCTTGGCTGCATTCAGCAGTGCTGGGGTCTGTGTCCCTATGCTCCGTAATGAGGTAATGTCATTAGCTTTGGAACGACAGCCGTAAGCTAAAACATTATCTAACAGGGCAGAACAGAATGAATAGACCTAGAGAAATGAATAAATAAATTAATTAAATAATTGTGATAATTAAATATTAGTCAGGGTACATGTTACTGTGAATTACATCCCATAGTATGGACACATCTTACACAAACCATAATATCAATAGTAACCCACAAATTATTATATCAGAAACCACTAGAACCACATGTTCCATTCCATTCTCATATAATCCATTCAGTACATGTACATGTTATCTTATTACAGCTACTCCAATTAAAGCCCATAGTACAGTGGGTTGAATTCCATTGAGAATACACAATGATAACAAAAACAACAAACTATAATCTCTCCCTCCCTCTCTCTCTCTTCCAAAGGAATAGGTACTCATTCTCTAACAATAAACAGTAGCAGCTGTTTAGCATAAACTGGTAGAAAGTTATTAGTCTTCATAATCAATATTATTAATAGGAGACACAAACAGGTTGAAAACAACAAAAGAGCTTATGAAACATGAACCTGTCTACATGTACTGTACCTGCCACGGTTGAAATAATAATAATAATTGATTAATTAAACTGTACAGAAATAGATTAATGAAGTCTCATATTGGCAATAATGGCTGGTATAATGATCTAATTAATGAAATTATATATTTATTTGATACCAAACAAAGAACATTTAAGACTCAATAAGATGCTACTTCAATACATTAACACTTTCAGTAGATAACCCAACAAAGCACTGTTTAATGAAACAATAATAATAATAACAATAATAATATATTAATAATAATGATACTGTAACATGGCCAGCGGTGCATGATACAGCTGTGTTTACAATACATCAAAGAGACAAGGCCAATTAGACATTTTTGTAAAATATCATTAGTATATCAACAAATACACACACACACACATACACTGTACACTTACATGTACAAGTATTTTTAAATTATTGTCACAGCTGGAATGCATGAGGCTATGTATCAGTAGTAACTAAAAAATGTTTGTGTCACAAAACAGAATATTTCAATTGACCACTCCCACTCAATTACCTGAGCCCTCATTGGATACTTGCTATCAAACAGACTGTCCACGATATCCAGTAGGAGGCAGACCTTATCAGTAATGAGTATCATTGGTTCCAGTAGCTGCTCTCTTGAAGGAACTTTCTTATCCGAATGAGACGTCAAATCCTCTGCTCCACTCATCAGTCCCTTCACAGCAGCCGTTAACAACTCAGTAATATCCTTCACTTCAGGAGGTGCTCGCTGCGGCTCCATTTTTAATAAAAGAGAGTCCCTCTTTCCCTGGAGGTCCCACGTGAGTCTCTGTTCTTTATCGCTGACGGTTGGTTCCTCAGGACTAGCTTTACGAGTCTCTCTCCGCTGGTCTGAAGATGGTTTTACAATGGAGTCCATCACCTCTTCCAGTTCACCCTCTGGGCTTGATCGTCTGAGGACTGATATGTCCCTCGCCAGGTGCCACTTCTCAAGTACGTCAAGTCTTGACTCCACGTCTTTACGGCAGGCGGATAACTCACTGATGGCCCGTGAGTCCACACCTCGTGGGTTCTTGGCTATAACTTGAGCTGATTTGATGAAAGAGGCAAGAGAGGCTGTCGTTTGGGATGATATTGGATCAGGGACATCTTGTAGCAATCGTTTGACACCTTGTACCACTCGTGTCGTTAACTTAACGAGTTCTTCAGGTCGGCCCGAGGCCCCAATGAGTCCACCAAGATCATCTTTAATATCACAAAAAAGAGCAGATCTCTCCTTTGGCTCCATTGGGTTACTAACAGCAGCTGCTACTGGCGAGTCCACAGGTGGCAAAGTGTAATTGGTAAGAGTTATGTACTGGACTGGAGTGACTGTGGGTAGGAAGTTAGAGTATCAAGAATATCATTTTTTTAATATTTTTTACACATAATGTTCGTAAGTCTTTGTCAAACTCAGACAATCCCTGTCTTTATTAAATGTTGTTCTATTGCACTTTAATAAACAAACAACCTCAAAGAGAAACACCTTTTAACTCAACAACCCATCACTAAAAGTAATAACCTGACCCTCTCCCTCGCTCTCTCTTTCACTGATACACACACTCACCTCTTGATTCAGTGTAGAGAAGAACAGAACACAGTTAGAGGCGGTGGGATGAGATATAGCGGGTCCAGGACATACAGCTATAGACGATCAATGAGAGGAAGAGGATCAGTAACTGGAGGCTATCAGTCTCTTTCCTTCTCAGCTGCTACTGGCTCGGGCCAGGGGATCAAGAAAAGAATAATAACAAGAGAACAAGACCAGCCAGTGAGGAAGGAAGACCATACAACACATAGACTAGAGGAGGAGGAGCTAATGAATATTAATCATAACATTGGAATGGGTCAACTCCTGTAATTAACAGTCATTAGTAGTAATAATTATCTCCTCCACATCGATTCACTGGATTGGTAAGGTTACTATATCAATATATAGGAACAATCAGGTCTCCTTGTCTTCCGTTGAAGCAGTTTTCAGTGCCAGTGAATAGAAACTGCTAATATAACGCAGTCCCTTATCCATGGACACCATCTTAAACCACGTGGGTGCACGTGGTATACCGCATTAAATCTATTCCCGATAATTAGAAAGAGAAATCAAAATTGAGTTAAAATTGCTAAGAAAAATAAAATCTATTGTATACTACGACACTATTAATAATATATTTGATATAATCGTTGATACTGAATGAATCAGTATCACTGATTTCTCATCTCAAGTTTGACACATGTTTTGAATTCCGACCACATTCCTTCATGTTTAGTTTGTTTCATCTATAAAGGATAATAAAATTATTCTAATTAATGACCACTGAATTTATAGGATGGAGACCAATTATATATAACTATTATTATTTGTTTGCAAGCAGTAAATTGATGTAAAGTAATTGGAATTTAAAGAATGATTGGAATGCTTTCAACTATACCTTCATTCCCCTAACTTGCCAATTCTTCATCACCGATAAGAATTCCTTATAACTTAACTTCCCATCACCTGCAGCAACAAACAATTCAACAATCATCAATATTGCTGTTATTATTATTATGAATATTCTCAATAAAATACCCCCACTACCATCAGACAGGATTCCGTGGTGTAGCGGTTATCACGTGAGTCTAACACACTCAAGGTCCCCGGTTCGATCCCGGGCGGAATCACTTTTTGTTTTTTGGTAACTGACGTCATCTTTTTTTTTGTCAAATTGTCACAACAAATTTTGATATTTTTAGCACTTACCATCCACATCAAATATCTTAAAGACAGTATGAATAACGGCCTCATCCAGTGACTTCCCAATGGAGACACGAGCTGCTCGCCCAAACTCCTCCTCCGAGAGAGACTTACCAGCAATGTTGTACATCGTCATGGCAACAGCGAAATCATCAAGAGCATTCAGTAACTGACAGAAATCATCATACTGACTGAATGAAATACCCTGCAATGAATAATAATAATAAATACTCCATGATAAAATGAAATGTCCACAATGATGACAAGGTATCTTTTACTTGAGAAGAAGCAGTGTCATTCTTCAATCTTTCAAACACCTCCTGAAGGTCATAGCTCGTGTGTCTCAATAGTATCATTGCAAATTCCTCAGGAGTTATGGTCGGGCCTCCTAGTGAATATTTCTGGAAGTAATGACAGGGATTAAGGAATGATACAGAGTCAATGTCCCTAGACTGTACCAGCTAGGGTACCAGCCACACAGACTATAATATCAGAATAATTAATAATTATGAATATTGTAAAGAATAATGAAAGGATATCTCCATCTGTCTCACTTCAGTTTGTAAATTATCAATAAACCTGTATTAACAATAATTAATTTATTAATAATTATTAACTGACATGAAAAGATCATCAGATGCTAATTTCTTTCTTCCATCTCTTCCAAACATGTGAACAATCAAGCTACTAGTGGACACTGAACTGGATCTCTGGATAGCCTAACAATACAATAATAATAACAAGTAACAATCTACATAAGTACATGTATATGCATCAGAAAATATGATAAAAGTGAAAAATTCTCTACTTTTCATTTTTGGTGAAATTTGACAAAAATCTCTGTACTATAGTACAGGGACTTTTGTCCAATTTTAGAGCAACTTTAAAAAATCATAAAAAATAAAACTTGCTCGGAATCAGCTCAACTTCCCTACACTGCATAAGTACATGTATATGCATCAGAAAATGTAATAAAATTGAGGAATTTTCTACTTGTCAATTTTGGTGAAATTTGGCAAAAATCCCTGTACTATAGTACAGGGACTTTTGTCCGATTTTGGAGCAACTTTAAAAAATCATAAAAAATCTAAACTTGATCGGAATCAGCTCAAAATTTCTACACAACATAAGTACATGTATATGCATCAGAAAATGTAATAAAATTGAGGAATTTTCTACTTGACAATTTTGGTGAAATTTGGCCAAAATCCCTGTACTATAGTACAGGAACTTTTGTCCGATTTTGGAGCAACTTTAAAAAATCATAAAAAATCTAAACTTGATCGGAATCAGCTCAAACTTTCTACACAACATAAGTACATGTATATGCATCAGAAAATGTAATAAAATTGAGGAATTTTCTACTTGACAATTTTGGTGAAATTTGGCCAAAATCCCTGTACTATAGTACAGGGACTTTTGTCCGATTTTGGAGCAACTTTAAAAAATCATAAAAAATCTAAACTTGATCGGAATCAGCTCAAACTTTCTGCACAACATAAGTACATGTATATGCATCAGAAAATGTAATAAAATTGAGGAATTTTCGACTTGTCAATTTTGGTGAAATTTGGCAAAAATCCCTGTACTATAGTACAGGGACTTTTGTCCGATTTTGGAGCAACTTTAAAAAATCATAAAAAATCTAAACTTGATCGGAATCAGCTCAAACTTTCTACACAACATAAGTACATGTATATGCATCAGAAAATATAATAAAATTGATGAATTTTCGACTTGTCAATTTTGGTGAAATTTGGCCAAAATCCCTGTACTATAGTACAGGGACTTTTGTCTGATTTTGGAGCAACTTTAAAAAATCATAAAAAATCTAAACTTGATCGGAATCAGCTCAAACTTTCTGCACAACATAAGTACATGTATATGTATCAGAAAATGTAATAAAATTGAGGAATTTTCGACTTGTCAATTTTGGTGAAATTTGGCCAAAATCCCTGTACTATACAGACATGGGCTCAAGCACTAGGTAATGTGCTTAAACACAAACACAAGCACTTAAATGTGTTAGAAGTACCAGCACAAGCACAATCTCTAGCTTTAACATTAGTCCTTAAGTACAAGAACAAGCATTCTCCAGAGTGCTTAATTACATTAATAAGCACTAGATATTCAATAAGTATAAAAATAAAGTAAAATTACAATTATAGTTAATTTACTATTGCATCTAATAAACACTAACTCTGTGAATTGTTCATAATAAATTGAAACAGCAGAGAGCTTTGGAGTGACCACTAATGGTGATGCCATTACCATTCTTCAAGCTTACACACGATCACACAATGTGCTACTAAACTTGTATACTACATCTAAATGTACATGTAGTGGTACATGTACCACTACATGTACATGTACATATACATGTATTGGTACCATGTACATCTACATGTACATGGTACCAATACATGTACATCTACATGTACATGTAGATGTATTGGTACCATGTACATGTACATGTATTGGTACCATGTCGATGTAGATGTACCATGTACACTATTCGTGTGTAGTTTTTGCTGTGCTTAAAAGCACTTTTGTAAATTTGTAAAAGTAATTAAGTACAAGTACAAAGCACATAGATTATATTGAAAAGGTACTTGCAAGCAGCACTAAGTACTTAGAAAGCTGTGCTTATTTGTGCTTAAGTACAAGCACCAAGTGCTTGACCCCATGCCTGGTACTATAGTACACGGACTTTTGTACGATTTTGGAGCAACTTTAAAAAATCATAAAAAATCCAAATTTTATCGGAATCAGCTCAAACTTTCTACACAACATAAGTACTTGTATATGCATCAGAAAAAGTAATAAAATAGAGAATTCTCTACTTTTCATTAAAAAGTGTAAATATCAGTTAATTACTTTATTCTCACTTCTCCTGGTAATGCTCTTCTGCATCTAATTATAAAATAAAATAAAATCAAATATTAATTATTAATAATACACTCACTCTCTCAAATTCCTCCAGGTCAATGGTGCCACTCCCATCAACATCAATCATCTTAAATATCAACTCAAACTGTCTCCTCGGCTCTGATATGATGATGAAGATACACTAACATTATCAACATGATTATAACACTAGAACTAACTAATTAAAGAATTAATGAGAAATAGATAGTCAGGATATGTCAGAACACCTTCAGTATATTATAAAGGAGAGAGAGAGAGAGAGAGAGAGAGAGAGAGAGAGAGAGATGAAAGGTGATAAGGTTACAGTGTGGATGGTACCATTGTTCCAAAGGTCTCTGAAGGTACGAGATGATCCTCTTGATAATGAAGGAACTGACTTTAGAGCTTTTGACAATATCTACCAAACAATTGAAATTAAATAATTAATTAAATGTCTTACTCTATCGTCCATAACTTGAAAACCATGAGCTAGAGAAAAAGAGAGTTTTTAAAAGAATCAATTAAAGTTCTTTGCTCACATCTTGGCTCATCCTGAGTGATGCTCTCTAGGAAGTCCCTTGGTGTCATGAACATGTCTCCCTCGTACATCACTGAAGCAAAGTCCTTGTACCTCTTAACAGTCCGAGGAACTGACTACAAGCAGAAAACATTTAATAATAATTATTAATTATAGTCTACATGGACATGCATTGCTTACCACTTTCACTTCTCCTTTCTCTTCTTTTCCCTCGTCTGCTGTCGCCTGAGGCAGTAGGGAGGTCCTCTGATCACGTGATCTCAAGTACAGGTAGCCCCCACCACCAAACACCAGTGCCATAAGAGGCCCCACCCACTTCCCATCCTGAGGATGATAGGACAGTGAATAACGCGAGGTACTACCAGGTGACCCGCTGGCCCTTCTCCTCAATAAAAGAGAAATGGAGTGGAATAATCTCCTTCCTGTTTTATAGTAAGACATGTCCGCTATCAGTAGGTTTTCAATCCTTTTACTGGGCAGCCATCTTATTAGCTGGAGCCATCTTGAGCACGCAAAATCAAACAAAATGTCTTCAGATTACGGAAAGTATCACAAGAAAATTAGCCTTGTTCATGCACGGAGTAATGTAATACCAAGATTAGTAGATTACAGAAGAATCCAAACAAAATGACTGCCACTTACAAGTTGATAATGTTGAGTCTTGTTGTTGTGTTGATGGGTCCTGGTGCTATTGGAGGGGGAGAGGCGGAGCTGGAGCAAGCAGTACAAGAGTTTGAGGGAAAACAAAAAGAGAATACTGGCCAACTGCTTGAGCAAAAACAACAGGTGAATATTAATAGTAAATTATAGTTGAATTCATGTTAATTTCTTGTACTATTTTAAACGATATCAAAATGTAATTGGTCATGAATATTATTTAAGTTCTTAACGAGTCGAATTTTAACATTTAACTTTAATTAGTTGTTAATTGTTATCATTGGCTGTCATTAAAATGATAAACCACCAAACACTAACAATCCAAACCCTTTAACTGACCAACAGTATAAGAGAGAGACTGCCATTGTAACACAGGACAGGTAAAGAGAAGGAGAGCTGTCTCTTTAGAGATGGCTACTGCTATACCACTATTGTTATTTGTCCTTATTAATGGAGGTCTATCCTTTCAAAGCAGTTACAGTGGCATCAGTACTCATTCCAGAGTGACCCTCACTAAACTATCAAAGTCCATTACTGAAGGATTCTATTTTGACGCTGTCTCCAAAGAAGGACTCAAGTTCTCTACTCGCCATAATGAGGAACTTAGTGTAACCACGGCAACTGGACGAGCCCTAATTCGTGTGAGTCCGACTTTTAAAGTTGAAAGAATTGAAGAGGATGGAACCAAAGGTTTCATTGAAATTGGTTTAGCTCAGATAGCTGGACACTACTTTGTGAGAGAGAAGGACAGGGAGAAAGAGACAGACTATTACATTACATCAGCGGACGCCCTGTTGCTAAGCAACAGCATCCTCTCTCAGGTTACCATGGAAACACTGGATGTTAAAACCCTTGATTCATTGCTTGAAGGTGTCGATAAAACCGACCAATCACATCACAGCGAGGGGGCCAGTCGTGCAATATCATCATTATTATCAGACCAGAGTTACCCCCTCCTGGTAGACATGGTTCATTACATTGGTGAGAGGTTGGGACTCACTGGGGACAAGTACCCATCACTCCTGAGACTGTATCTAGTGGTCATGAACCTGGAGAGAGCAGCTGGTAAAGGAGCTAAACCACCTGAGCCTAAGACCAGTCTCTCCCGCTATTACGAGTCCTATATCCTCAGGGGGATATCCCTACCCTCCAGCCTGGAGTGCCTGAGGACCTGTCCTAACCCTTGTACTGATAACAGCTGTCTTGGTATGTGTGGTCCTGGCTGTACCTGCTGGAAGTTTGCTTGTGGTGACTGCTGCTATCACTATGGTTGCTTTAAGCATGACCTGGCCTGCAGGAACTGTGGCCTAAGGCATGTCAAGTGTATCCTAGGAGCACTGAAGGTGTATGCTGGTTGCAGGTCAAAGACTGTCCCTGAACTAAGTGATGCTTGTTAGACTGGGTTTAGAAGTTACGGCTTTTACAGCAAAATTTATAATCTTCAGTAATAATTATTATAACTATCAGTATTTGTTATTATCAAGTTTTGTAGCTAGCTTTTTCTAATCCTTTGATATTATCAAGAGTAAATAATACCGGCCTGGCCCTATTGAAGCCTACTGCAAGTGTGTGGATTTCTAGGAAGTCACGTTCTGCATACTTCAGTAGTTTTCAATCAATGTTTATACAGATGTGTTGTTATAACAACATTATCATTGATAATATACAGAAGTATCCTGAACGTGACTTCCTAGAAATCCACACACTTGCAGCAGCTGAGATGGGGCCGTTGGATACTCTCTGTAGTTATTATTTACTCTTGATATTATTAATTAATGTAATTATTTATAGTACACTAACTGTCCAGGCTTGTTGTGGCATTTCATAGGAACTTTGTTTGATTGGCTTCCATTAATTAATTAACCCTTTATTGTAATGACATCATCATGACATCATTATCCTCTACATAATGTACATTATTATTATTCTATTTAGAGCCCAGATAAGAACCCCCCAATATTAGAAGATGATTCCATTAAATCTCTTGATGATGAACCCGGAGACAGTGTTGCTGTCACTGGGTTTAAGTTTGGATTCTTCCATGCTTTCTTAGCGTCGATCTCAGTCATCATAGTCTCTGAGATTGGAGACAAGACCTTCTTTATAGCGGCCATATTGGCCATGACCAGCTCAAGACTGCTAGTGTTCACTGGTGCTTTATCAGCTCTGGCCTTCATGACCTTCCTCTCGGTTTGTTTAGGATATGCCACCGTCATCATACCAAGGTACCCTAATGGTGACTATCATACCTCTAATAGCAAGTGCTAAAATTAGTGCACTTTATTCATTATCATTACATTGCAGGTGGGTCACATTTTACATATGTACGCTCCTACTGGTCATATTTGGATTGAAGATGCTCTATGAAGGTTGGCACATGAAACCTGACGAGGGACTGGAGGAGTTTGAGGAAGTATCAGCGGAACTGAAGAGGAAAGAGGAACCAGTAAAGGGAGGGGCTGGGTACATGTACAGAACCAGAAATAGCAGAATGTAGTACCTGGCATTTTAGCAACTTTGAAAATTTGTTTTAAAAAATCTAATTTTGATTGGAATCAGCTCAAACTTTCTACGTAACATAAGTGCATGTATATGCATCAGAAAATGTAATAAAAATGGAGAATTCATCATCCTTTTCTTACAGGCTGCTACAGATCCAGAACAAGGAGTCTCCATAACAACCAAACCTCCATTCTACAGGAGACTCTACTTCTTGTCTTGTCTTCCTTCTATCATTCTAAAGTCTTTTGTGTTGACATTTCTAGCTGAGTGGGGAGACAGATCACAACTGACCACCATTGTACTATCAGCAAGAGAGGTACAACTACTCTAGTATTGTCATGTGTGGCACTTTGTTTTGTGCTTTAGTTTTCATAATAATGCAGTCAGTTTAGTGTCTGTTTTTAACTTGAAGCAATTGTTGCATGTACACCTACTGTTATTGTATATACAAGTACATTTACATGTACTTTATAGAAATTTTGTGTTTGTGTTTTTGATCTTCTTTGCTGATTAAATGATTTCAGTGTTTACGTATGATTGAGTAACTGATTGTGTTTATACTTCATGGCTGTGATGTAAATTGTTTAATTAATGTGTACTTCACTGACAACAGAGACAACACAATCTTATATTATTAATCACAACTTCCTCTTTCATTCAGGATCCTTTTGGTGTCATCATTGGAGGGACCTTGGGTCACGCTCTTTGCACAGCCCTAGCTGTTTTAGGTGGTAAGATAATAGCACAGAGAATATCAGTTAGAACAGGTACGTCCCTTCTTTTTTAAGCATCGTCATTATTTTGTTCTAAATTTAGTAACATTAATTGGAGGCGTGGTCTTCCTATTATTTGCAGTCACTGCATTTTTACATAACCCGGAATCTGAAGTCTCATAGGGATTTTTCAAATTATTTGAGTTGATGTGAAATTACTTGATTTTATTATTAATTTTATAAACACCACAACCTCTTACTCCTTCTCTACTAGCACTCTCCCTCATTACTTGACGTTGCCATCCTTCAATGACTTACTTTGTTCATTATTATATTGATGATAATTCACACTTCTTTCAGACTTACATATAATGTACTTTATTATTAATGAATTATTCTGCAGCAGATACAGAGCAGTAAATCTTTGCATTTTTGGACTATCTGGTATTTGTCATGCAGCAGTTATTCTTTTTCAGTATAACCTTTAGTCTTTACTGTCTAAAGCACTGCACTACTACTCCAGGATGTGAGTTCACTCTATCGCATACTTCAAACCATAAGGAGTGGCATAATTATTATCTTTAATTTGGTTTACTAAAAACACACTGCAACATGGACTCTCTTGATGACGATCAGGTCTTGTCTGCGAATGAAAACTTTACCATCAGTCCCTCCATTAGCGGCCCAGCTATTGCTTTCTTTCTCTCGCTGGAAATGGGTATCTCCCTGGCTATAAACTCCACCATTCTTGGCATCATATTCTTACATCCAAAGCCCCGCTCCCTTATCAAGGCTCCTTCCAATATATACCTGACCAGTATGCTACTCGTCAACCTCCTGGCTACTCTGACCGTTATGCCGATGATCATCATAGCCTCGGCAAGCGGTGAATGGATATTCGGAGGTACTCTGGAGGAAAAGGTATCTTCTTGTAGGTTTGCTGGCTACATGTACTGGTATGTTATATTTCTATTGATTGTCACTCTCGCTATAATCTCAGTCGATCGTTGGATGTTTATTGTCAAAAGTACCCTTTACAAGAAGATGATGACTACCCCTGTTGCAATAGGAGTCGTTATTACTGCCTGGTTGCTGACTGCTGTCTTGAACACAACTCCTCTCTATGGGTTTGGGATGTTCGCCTATTCCTCTAGCCCAGGGTCTTGTTTCCCAGTCTGGAAAGATCAAAAAGCTTATTTAGCGTTTTTCGTTCTCGTGTTCCTGATCTTGATATCAATCATTGCTGCTAGCTCCATTTGGACGTTTTGCTTTTCCAGACGCTTCATTAGACGAATGAGTTTAAGAAACATTGACGCCAGTGGAGAGGCGGCCAGCGTATATACATTTAGATGGAGGAAGCTGATTGGTATATTTGGAACACTCTCTATAGTTTATGTTGTATGCTTCACACCATCACTGCTCTATCTACTGATAAGACTTGCTACTCCTATTCCATTACAAATACTACCAGCAATCCTCATCTTCTTTCTCCTCATTACTATTCTTAATCCACTGGTTCAAATCTTCTTCAGGCGAGACATTAAGAATGTAATATTGGATTTCCTGGCCAAGACACCTTGTTATACCAAAGAAGAGGTGGACTATGAGCACAGGTCAAGAACACGCTCCAACTTTGAGCTACAGCATGCTCTCTCCTTAACTGCAATGGGTAAAGATGTTGCTAATGGAGGGAGTGCTCTTGATGTCAGTCCTGATGAAGGACATAGCAGTGACCCCAAAAGCTCAGGGAAGGTGGTTGTGAAATTTGAAGATAGTGAGTCAGTTCCTGTACAAGCCAATGGTGCTACTAGTGTTGGTGGTGATGCTACCAATGATAGTGCTAGCAGTGAATCAGTGAGTAATGGTGTCTCTAAGACTAATGGTGGGGATATTCTTGGTAGTACTGCTGTTTGATTGCTGTGTGTCCCAATGTCTCTTCCTTTACTGTTATTGTTAAACAGAAGCCATACTAATGTATCTCTCTTCCCCTCTATCTCTCACTATTCACTTTCTTCTTCCTCCTCTATCTCTCTCATTGTGTGTCTTCTTCATCCAGCTTATACCTCCTTACATTTTTATATTATTTACTGTAATCATTTGGTTATCCTTTATAATAAATTAAAGAATTCAATTGTTGTCATTACCAGTTGCTTTTCCTGCTGTCTTAATGGTGCAAAATGTTTAATTTGATTATTAGTGTTACTGTGCAGCATATTGCTTTATTGCTCAATACAATGAATTAATTAATAATCACTTCTAAAGCCACACCTATCTCATTAGATACCACGTGATTTCCGTATACTTAAAAGTCAGTATTTTTTATAATTTACGGAAACCACGTGGTATTTACTTAAGTTCTCATATTGATCCTTTCAGGTAATCCGTCATGTGTGGCATATAATGTACACTGTATAGGTATACAGGAGTGATGGTATCTGTAATATCCAATGGATTGCTCTGATACCATATAAGGTAATGTGAAACTGTATCAATTATTAATTATTAATGAGGCACACCCACCCACTGCACTGTGTGTGTGTGTATATATATATAGTTAAGTTGTTGCTCATGCACTTAGCTGTAAGATATGGATTATGAAGATGATGAAACGTTGTTCATTTTGGAAGAGAATTACAACTTTACACTGAACCCTCTCATCAATGGTCCTGCACTAGCCAGTATTGTGGGCCTGGAGCTGTTTGCTGGCTTCATCACTAATTCCTTATTGCTTGCACTAACTGTCTTTCAGTGGAAGAACTGGAAACTGCCTTCAACAGTATTCCTTACTAACCTGTTGCTCTGTAACCTACTGCTGGTACTACTAGTGATGCCATTCACCATTATTACAGGAGCTACTGGTGAGTGGGTTTTTGGGAGGAATCCTGTAGAAAAGAGAACAGTCTGTAGGATAATTGCATTCATCTTCTGGTATGGTATTACTGTGTTCACATTTGGACTAGTCATATTGTCATTTGATCGGTTCTTTTATGTTGTAAAAGCAGTTGCTTACAAGAACAGAATGACCATTAAGAAAGCTGTCACCATTGTGATAGCCACATGGGTTGCAGGAGGTGCATTGAATATAACTCCATTCTTTGGTATGGGGAAATATTCATTCATTGCTTGCTGTGGAGTTTGTGTTCCAAGATGGGCTGGAGAACCGGAGTATATTGTGTATATACTAATAATATATGTCACTTGTATTCTGAGCATTGTTGTTACCTCAATTTGGACCTGTATCTTCACAAGAAGGTTTCTTGGGAAAGATGAGCGACGGACCCGATTTGTATCTCAAAACACTAGAAGTCATCTTTATGCAACTAAAAATCAAAGGCTTCTCGGGTTATTTGGAATGACAGTTCTTGTACATCTCCTGTGCTATCTTCCTGGGATATCTTCATCATTCCTTGAGCTGTTCATTCCAGTACCAGTACAACTGTACACTACAATGTATGTTGCATTCTTAATGGCTGCTACACTTGGACCATTAGTCCAGTCTTTCTTCAGGAGGGACATCAGGGAGACATTGAGCCAGTTATGTGGTGAAAAATTTAAAGTGTTTGCAGTCAATAGATCATTCATTAGTAGCAGTAGCATTAAAGTAAACACTAACTCAACTTGCCTTTGAGTCTGGCCATATTGTTTTATTTCCATGCTATTTGTTTTTCAAAAAACAGTTAATGTATCAATTACTTACTATTGTTTTCATTTATTGTATTCAATTTCACATTGTTATGTACACACAGTTTTACTGTATAAGGACTTGTTTGTATTTATAGTTGCATTAAGAAACAAAACTTTGGTGCTGACAGTTAATAATTGAAGAGCAACAATAGCAAACAATATTTCAATTAACAGTCATGATAAGTAGCTTTATACTCCTCCACAATTTGTCATCCCATTGACTAAACATGATACAGATCATTAAAAACATGCACAATATACAGGACAACTATTGTGCTCATGACTATAATAGCATGAAATATGTAAGCATAAATGGATATCTATGTAACTATATTGATGAAGTTGATGTGATTCTAGTGTTAGTGTCACAAATGTAGCTTCCTGATGAATTGGGTGTCATAGCTCTTGATCTCTTTTTACGTATTTTTAACAGTCCAATTCTAACGCACCAGCTGTATATTATATTCCTTACTTCATACCTGAAGTAGACCTGAGCCAGTGGAATGAGGATTGTAGCCATAAACATTAGGACACAAGTAGCTGCATAAAGTTGATGGGGTAGGACAAGGAAAGGTCCAATCAGAGCAACTGCTGAGAAAAGAAAATAACAAACAATATGAGCAATAATGAGTGCTCCAAACAGCCCAATGAGTTTCCTTCTCTGAGTGATGTAAACACTGTCTCTGCAGTTCTTCCTAGTGTTCCTGTCCTTGAGATACTTCTTTGTATAACAGAAGGTCCAAGTTGAGGTTATTACAATGCTACCGATAAAAGTGAGTGTCATTAATAACATGTATATAGCAAGGCCTGGTTCTTTGTCAAAGGTAGGTATGCAGAAACCAAAACTGC
>NW_003546550.1:51305-53364 GCF_000090795.2 Amphimedon queenslandica
GGCATATAGTCAGTATGAGTACAAATGAGTTTGTGATGAGTCCTCCTATCATCTCAATACTGATAACTGCTGCTAGTAGGGGACCATTGATATCAGCATACAAAGTGAAGTTGTCGTCCACATCCACCATTGTTAGTTTATCTCTTCCTCCTTTTGTTGAATAGCATTATAATAGTATCCACCCACTAACTGAATCATGCATGCTACATCAAATGTGATGTATTGTAATCTAAATAATCTCCTTCATTAAAAGTGAACAAAATTTGAGCTATAATTACAATGCTAGACTTATGAGTTAAAATTTGCAAATTTTTGATAAAATATTTTACCTTCTGATCAAAACTGGATTTTTAAAGTCTTTATAACCACACCTTTAAAGTATAACATGGTGTACTTCTTCCTTCGTATTATCTATAAATGTACATGTACATGATGTCTCGTATAAATTACATAAGAAGTAGATGTATGGTATACATTGAAAATGAAGCCTACACCCTTTCAAGTGTATCTTCAAATTTGAGTTTAAAACAAAAATCATTTTTTCAAATTTCATTTTTTCAAAAATCAGATTTTCAAAATGGATGACAACTTCACTCTAAGTGCTGATATCAATGGTCCCCTACTAGCAGCAGTTATCAGTATAGAGATGATAGGAGGACTCATTGCTAACTCATTTGTACTCATACTGACTATATGCCATATAAAGACTTGGAAACAGCCCTCTACTATATTCCTTACTAACATGCTGATATCTTGTCCTCTTTGTGATGCCTTTCTCAATTACAACATAGATATTATTTAATATCTATGATTACAACTGCAGCAAGTGGTGAGTGGTTGTTCGGAAAAACTTACAAACAGAAAGTGAAAGTTTGCCAGTTTACGGCTTTCATGTTTTGGTTCTGTGTGATTGTAATCACAGAAGGCCTCGTGTTGCTATCATTTGATTGGTTCTTTTACATTGTCAAGTCTTTTGAATACAAGCGACACATGAACCGGAAAATATCAATAATAATAGTAACACTGTCATGGCTACTTGCTGCCCTGCTAACTATCCCACTATTGTTTGGTCTCGGGCGCTTTGGTTTTTCTTCAAGTTACGGTATTTGTGTCCCATGCTGGGAAGGAGAGCCTGGCTATGTAGTATACATGCTAATGGTATTCATCATTTTCATAATAAGTTTACATAGTTTTATATACTGTATAAGGACTTGTTTGTATTTATAGTTGCATTAAGACACAAAACTTTAGTGCTGACAGTTAATAAAAGAACAACAATAGCAAACAATATTTCAATTAACAATCATTGAGCAAAGCAGTCCATCAAACAAAAATACAAGTACATGCATTTATTTTAGAATTTTCTATGCATTTTTCTTTTAAAATTTTTCTAGCTAAAATTTGCTTACCAACAATCTTAGTCCAATAACAAGTTGCTGTACTCCTCATCCTATTGACTAAGCATGATACAGATCATTAAAAACATGCACAATATACAGGACAACTATAGTGCTCATGACTATAATAGCATGGAATATGTAAGTATAAATGGATAACTATGTAACTATATTGATGAAGTTGATGTGATTCTAGTGTTAGTGTCACAAATGTAGCTTCCTGATGAATTGGGTGTCATAGCTCTTGATCTCTTTTTACGTATTTTTAACAATCCAATTCTAACACACCAGCTGTATATTATATTCCTTACTTCACACCTGAAGTAGACCTGAGCCAGTGGAATGAGGATTGTAATCATAAAGATCAGGACACAAGTAGCTGCATAAAGTTGATGGGGTAGGGGAAGGAAAGGTCCAATCAGAGCAACTGCTGAGAAAAGAAAATAACAAACAATATGAGCAATAATGAGTGCTCCAAACAGCCCAATGAGTTTCCTTCTCTGAGTTATGTAAACACTGTCTCTGCAGTTCCTCCTAGTGTTCCTGTCCTTGAGATACTTCCTTGTATAACAGAAGGTCCAAGTTGAGGTTATTACAATGCTACCGATAAAAGTGAGTGTCATTACTAATACGTATATAGCAAGGCCTGGTTCATTTTCAAA
>NW_003546550.1:53766-56767 GCF_000090795.2 Amphimedon queenslandica
TTCTCAAAGATAAACAAGATACACTATAGTCCTTGGCTCTCTTACAAACAACAACTTTACTCTAGGTGCTGATATCAATGGCCCCCTACTAGCAGCAGTTATCAGTATAGAGATGATAGGAGGACTCATTGCTAACTCATTTGTACTCATACTGACTATATGCCATATAAAGACTTGGAAACAACCCTCTACTTTATTCCTTACTAACATGCTGATATCTAACCTCCTGATTGTCCTCTTTGTGAGGCCTTTCTCAATTACAACTGCAGCAAGTGGTGAGTGGTTGTTCGGAAAAACTTACAAACAGAAAGTGAAAGTTTGTCAGTTCACAGCTTTCATATTTTGGTTCTGTGTGATTGTAATCACAGAAGGTCTCGTGTTGCTATCGTTTGATCGTTTCTTTTACATTGTCAAGTCTTTTGAATACGAGCGACACATGAACCGGAAAATATCAATAATAATAGTGACACTGTCATGGCTACTTGCTGCCCTACTAACTATCCCACCATTGTTTGGTCTCGGGCGTTTCGGTTTTTCTTCAAGTTACGGTATTTGTGTCCCACACTGGGAAGGAGAGTCTGGCTATGTAGTATACATGCTAATGGTATTCATCATTTTCATAAAAAGTTGACATAATTAAGTTTACATAGTTTTACTGTATAAGGACTAGTTTGTATTTATAATTGCATTAAGAAATGAAGCACCATGGTGCGTGGACTCGCCTGCTGAGATTCACCTGAGGGATAATGTGTTACTTGTACTGCCCCCATCATGATATTATATATATATATATATATATATATATATATATATATATATATATATAAGCAACTTGATTATTTAAAAAAAAGGATAATAGATTTTGACAAAGTGCAACAATGCAATTACTGCACTGATCCATAAAATGAATTTTAGGTGTGGTCAGCACTTAGCAGTACAGTGCAGTCATAGATAATAGAGTAAATGAAATTGTGCATTTCATTTACTCTATTATCTATGGTGCAGTGCAGATAAACATGGCATGTGGGTAGGAGAAAGAAGAAAAGCTGAAATTTATTTTAGCATCTGAAGCTCTATTCAAAGAAAGAGTAAGCACAAAAAATTTGCCTAGATATTTAAAAGAGACTGAGATAGTTTGGTTGCTCCTGCTTTCCCCAGTGCTGCCTGAAAATTTTTCGAAGAGGCTAAATCACAAACTTTGAGCAACTGTAACTCGCAAACGAAAGAGATTAGAAAATTCCCACATATTTTTTAATCTATGTACTTTTCTCTACCTATCAATGCTAATCTTGACCAAATAGAGTGAAACACGAAGATTTGGCTAGGAAAAGTGGTCTATTCTTGAAAATATTCAGCTTTTGCTACCACGGATTGCTATGAAAACACAACGGAGCTAAATAAATTATCTTTTTCTCAAAGCTGAAAAAGAATTATAACTCAGGAGAGCTCAGTAAAAAAGATATTGACTAGGAATTAACAGGAATTTTCGTGACAGAATGACAACCCAACTGCATAGTAGCCGCCTACGCAAGCGTGGCGAGTCCAACAAAACTTTGGTGCTGAAAGTTAATAATTGAAGAGCAACAATAGCAAACAATATTTCAATTAACAGTCATTGAGCAAAGCAGTTCATCAAACAAAAATACAAGTAGCTACATTTATTTTAGAATTTTCAGTGCATTTTCCTTTTAAAATTTTTCTAGCTAAAATTTGCTTACTAACAATCTTAGTCTACTAATAAGTTGCTTTAGATTTATTTCTCCACAATTTTTTCATCTCATTGCGGACTAAACATGATACAGATCATTAAAAATGTGCATAATATGTTGTAAAGCAGCAACTTTGCAGAGTATAAGATTACTCAAAGGCAACTAAGTTTATTACAAATCACTGAAAATCAGACTAACACAAAACTGTCAAAAGGTCACACAACACACAGCAACTTATATGTACCGTATTTCCTCGTGGAAATGCCTAGGCATTTATTTCTTATAGAGACCCATTTGCCAGGCGTTTAAATGAAGTAGGCGTTTATACGAGGTGGGCGTTTATAACCAAAAATAATCCTTACCACCATGTTTCAATAGACACAATGCGTAGTTTAAAACTGACATCAAAACTTCAATGAGTTTCCTTAGCCTTCTCAGCTGCAGCTGCCATTGTAGAATGTAGACTATGTAAGGTAGTAGGTACATGTACCACGTGGATGGGGCAGGTGGGTGTGGTATAGGCTTTTAATCAAGAATGGGCATCTAAACAAGCATGGGCGTTTATTGTCAAAGTTATATGCTGTCTCTAGGCGTTTATACAGGCATGGGCATTTATAGGGAGTAGGCGTTTCCACGAGGAATAACAAAACCGAAATAGAGAGCACCAATAATAACCATACAGATAATTCTAGAACAACCACAAAAAGAATATCTAGAACATAGAAGAGTAATCAAGATGGTACACATAGACACACATCAATACTATTACAAATTATAAACACAATATTAATTACAATAATAATTAAAAAAGACAACTATTGCTCCTGTAAGCTTAAAGATAACTAGGTAACTATATTGATGAAGTTGATGTGATTCTAGTGTTGGTGTCACAAATGTAGCTTCCTGATGAATTGGGTGTCATAGCTCTTGATCTCTTTCTTGTATTTTTAACAATCCAATTCTAACGCACCAGCTGTATATTATATTCCTTACTTCACACCTGAAGTAGACTTGAGCCAGTGGAATGAGGATTGTAATCATAAAGATCAGGACACAAGTAGCTGCATAAAGCTGTTGGGGTAGGGGAAGGAAAGGTCCAATCAGAGCAACTGCTGAGAAAAGAAAATAACAAACAATATGAGCAATAATGAGTGCCCCAAACAGCCCAATGAGTTTCCTTCTCTGAGTGATGTAAACACTGTTCCTGCAGTTCCTCCTAGTGTTCCTGTCCTTGAGATACTTCCTTGTATAACAGAAGGTCCAAGTTGAGGTTATTACAATGCTACCGATAA
>NW_003546550.1:56777-59161 GCF_000090795.2 Amphimedon queenslandica
CAATGCTACCGATAAAAGTGAGGGTCATTGCTAGTATGTATATAGCAAGGCCTGGTTCTTTGTTAAAGGTAGGTATGCAGATACCAAAACTGTTTGAGAACTCAGTCGTTCCCAGCCCATACAATGGAGGAGTACAGAGGGCTGGTCCTAATATCCAAGATATGATGATGATTATAACTGCTTTATTGGATGTCATGTGTTTTTGATAAGCAAAGGACTTTACTATGAAGAAGTATCTATCAAAGGAGAGTAGTACCAGACTCAGTGTTGCTATGATGTATATGGACATATTAGTGTATGCATTAGCTTTACAGGTTGCTTCCTTTTCAGACACTGTCTTCCCTAGTAACCACTGGCCACTGGAACAAGTAAGTATTGCAAAAGGCATCACAAAGAGGACAATCAGGAGGTTAGATATCAGCATGTTAGTAAGGAATATAGTAGAGGGTTGTTTCCAAGTCTTTATATGGCATATAGTCAGTATGAGTACAAATGAGTTAGCAATGAGTCCTCCTATCATCTCTATACTGATAACTGCTGCTAGTAGGGGGCCATTGATATCAGCACCTAGAGTAAAGTTGTTGTTCTGATCCTCCATTGTTAGTTTATCTCTTCTTGTTGTTGAACAGCATTATAATAGTATCCACCCACTAACTGATTCATGCATGCTACATCAAATGTGATGTATTGTAATTAATTTCCTTCATTG
Organism: Amphimedon queenslandica; assembly: GCF_000090795.2. Lineage (NCBI taxonomy): Eukaryota > Metazoa > Porifera > Demospongiae > Haplosclerida > Niphatidae > Amphimedon > Amphimedon queenslandica. The sequence continues at coordinate 57,487 of NW_003546550.1, forward strand.
AAAGTGAACAAAATTTGAGCTAATTATACGTTGCTAAACTTATGAGTTAAAATTTGCAAATTTTTGAAAATATTCTACCTTCCGATCAAAACTGGATTTTTTATGAATTTTTAAAGTTTTTATAACCATGCCTTTAAAGTATAACATGGTGTACTTCTTCCTTTGTGTTATTTATAAATGTACATGATGCATCATATAAACTACATAATAAGTAGATGTATGGTATATATTGAAAAGGAAGCCTATACCCATTCAACTGTATCTTTAAATTTGATACATTCCTAATTCTCAAAAGATAAACAAGATACACTAGTCCTTTGCTCTCTAAAATTATAATCTTCATCTTCTTATCTTAAAGATCTACGAAAAATGGAGGACATGGATGAAAACTTCACTCTAAGTGGTGATATCAATGGCCCCCTACTAGCAGCAGTTATCAGTATAGAGATGATAGCAGGACTCATTGCTAACTCATTTGTACTCATACTGACTATATGCCATATAAAGACTTGGAAACAACTATCTACTATATTCCTTACTAACATGCTGATATCTAACCTCCTGATTGTCCTCTTTGTGATGCTTTTCTCAATTACAACTGCAGCAAGTGGTGAGTGGTTATTCGGAAGAACTTACAAACAGAAAATGAAAGTTTGTCAGTTCACGGGTTTCATGTTTTGGTTCTGTGTGATTGTAATCACAGAAGGTCTCGTGTTGCTATCGTTTGATCGTTTCTTTTACATTGTCAAGTCATTTGAATATGAACGACACATGAACCAGAAAATATCAATAATAATAGTAACACTGTCATGGCTACTTGCTGCCCTGTTAACTATCCCGCCATTGTTTGGTCTCGGGCGTTTCAGTTTTTCTTCAAGTTACGGTATTTGTGTCCCACACTGGGAAGGAGAGTCTGGCTATGTAGTATACATGCTAATAGTATTCATCATTTTCATAATAAGTTTACATAATTAAGTTTACACAGTTTTACTGTATAAGGACTAGTTTGTATTTATAGTTGCATTAAGAAACAAAACTTTAGTGCTGACAGTTAATAATTGAAGAGCAGCAATAGCAAACAATTCAATTAAAGCCCAACATACACTACAGGCAGCTTGTTGCCAGCCTTTGATCTTTCTTTAACCTTGTTGAGAGGAATAGAAAGGCTTTCTATTCAAGGCAACATGTTGCTTGACCACATCAAAGCATGATCAAAGGTTGGGCAAATGTTGAAAGCAACATTGTTGAATGTAGTGTATGTTGGGCTTAACAGTCATTGAGCAAAGCAGTCCATCAAACAAAAATACAAGTACATACATTTATTTTAGAATTTTCTATGCATTTTTCTTTCAAAATTTTTCTAGCTGAAATTTGCTTACCAATGATCTTAGTCTATAACAAGTTGCTGTACTCCTCATCCCATTGACTAAACATGATACAGATCATTAAAAACATGCACAATATACAGGACAACTATAGTGCTCATGACTATAATAGCATGGAATATGTAAGTATAATGGATAACTATGTAACTATATTGATGAAGTTGATGTGATTCTAGTGTTGGTGTCACAAATGTAGCTTCCTGATGAATTGGGTGTCATAGCTCTTGATCTCTTTTTTGTATTTTTAGCAATCCAATTCTAACACACCAGCTGTATATTATATTCCTTAC
>NW_003546550.1:59589-76740 GCF_000090795.2 Amphimedon queenslandica
TAATATCCAAGATATGATGATGATTATAACTGCTTTATTGGACGTCATGTGTTTTTGATAAGCAAAGGACTTTACTATGAAGAAGTATCTATCAAAGGAGAGTAGTACCAGACTCAGTGTTGCTATGATGTATATGGACATGTTAGTGTACGCATTAGCTTTACAGGTTGCTTCCTTTTCAGACACTGTCTTCCCTAGTAACCACTGGCCACTGGAACAAGTAAGTATTGCAAAAGGCATCACAAAGAGGACCATCAGGAGGTTAGATATCAGCATGTTAGTAAGGAATATAGTAGAGGGTTGTTTCCAAGTCTTTATATGGCATATAGTCAGTATGAGTACAAATGAGTTAGCAATGAGTCCTCCTATCATCTCTATACTGATAACTGCTGCTAGTAGGGGACCATTGATATCAGCATACAAAGTGAAGTTGTCGTCCCTGTCATCCATTATTAGTTTATCTCTTCCTCCTGTTGTTAAACAGCATTATTATACTATCATGAAGCCCAACATCCGCTAGGCAGCTTTGTTGGAATCAACAGAAATTTTGTTGCCAAAAGTAGAACACTGTTCTACTTTTGGCAACAAAGTTGACATACATCAAAGTAACCACAAAGTTGCGTTCAACGAAGTTGCCATAGTGGATGTTGGGCTTCAAGCTTGATAGTATCCACCCACTAACTGATTCATGCATGCTTTATCAAATGGGATGTATTGTAATCTAATTTAAATTATCATCACTGTACTGGCAACAAAACTTGAGCTTATTCTTATACTAACCAGCTCAAATTTTTAAAGCAACATAAGTACATGCACATATATATACCGGTATATCAGAAAATGTAATAATATTGAGGGATTCTCTAATTTTCATTTTTGGCAAAATTTGTTCAAAGTTCCTGTACTATATAGCAAGGCTGCAAAAGTCGTGGCAACCATTTTAAAGTAGGGTGAATCCTACTTAGTAACACTACAGCGTTACCGATAGTAAGGAACTTTGGCCTGATTCTGGAGAAACTTTTAAAATTTATTAAAATCCAATTTTGATTGGAATTGGCTCAAACTTTCTACGCAACATAAAAGTACATGTATATGTATCAGGAAATGTAACAAAAATGAAGATTTCTCTAATTTATATTTTTGGTGAACTTTAACTCTTAATTCCACTGTTTCCTTATTAAGCTATCAAGTGTTGTTACAACAGCTACATACAGGGAGTGATTATCAGAATAAACAATGGCAGATGCAACCAAAACAGTAGATACAATCATTGCCTTAATAGTAAATTTATGAACCATTAAATTACTATTCCTGTTTAGGATAATAATACTAAATGGACCATCTAGTTATGTATATATGAAAGAAGGGATGTTACAATAATGTTGTAGCTTCATCAATCAACTATATATACAATGTGGTTATAGCAGTAGTTCTATTGTCATCTTCAGCTCTGTCTCTTTCTTTATAGCATCTTTTACAGAATATCTTCATTACTGCATTTCTCAGTTCAGCTCTGAAGTACATGTGTACATCTGTACCAAAGGACTGAGGGTTGTTTGTAGCAGGTACATGATAAATGCCAGAGTGTAATACACTGGAGGTACGATGATCAGTGTTGAAAGGAATGTAATGCAGAGATATGGAGAGAAGCACACAGCATAAACAATAAGTAGTGACCCAAATAGACTTATTAACTTCTTCTCTTGTGATACATAAACGTTGCTCTGCTGCCCACAAGATGATAAGAAGTCTAATCTAGTCCTTCTTGTTCTGAGATATCTCCTCATAAATATGAACGTCCATAGAGAAGTTAGAATGATACTCCCCACTAGCAGTGCTGGATAGATAAAAGCAAATACTGCAAAACCAACCTGTTCCTCTAAACCAGGAACACAAGTACCAAAAACTGTAGGCAAACTCATACACGTTGAACTCAAGCACAGGCACAATGCTGATAATACCGGCTATTGCCCAGGATATAGAAATTGCTATTAGTGACTTATTGATACTCATGTACCTGTTGTACTGAAATGCTCTCACTATGAAAAGGAATCTGTCAAATGACAGGAGTGCTAAACCCTCTGTAGCTACTGCAACACAGAACAAGCTCATGATAGCTGTGAACTTGCATACACTCTCCTTTTGGTCTAGTGTACTTCCAAATATCCACTCACCAAAGGCTGATGTTATCACAGGAAAAGGCATCACAAAGAGGACAATCAGGAGGTTAGATATCAGCATGTTAGTAAGGAATATAGTAGAGGGTTGTTTCCAAGTCTTTATATGGCATATAGTCAGTATGAGTACAAATGAGTTAGCAATGAGTCCTCCTATCATCTCTATACTGATAACTGCTGCTAGTAGGGGGCCATTGATATCAGGACTTAGAGTGAAGTTGTTATGAACAGCATCCATTGATTCCTCTTCCTTATTCTTCAATACCAGTCTATAACCACACGCTTTAAAGTATAACATGGTCTACTAGATGTACTTCTTCCTTTGTATTATCTATAAATGTACATGTACTGATGTCTCGTATAAATTCCATTTTAAGTAAACGTATGGTATACATTGAAAATGAAGCCTACACCCATTCAAGTGTATCTTCAAATTTGATACATTCCTAATTCTCAAAAGATAAACAAGATACATTAGTCCTTGGCTCTCTGAGATTGTAATCTTCATCTTCTTATCTAAAAGATCTACAAAAAATGGAGGATGAAAACAACTTCACTCTAAGTGGTGATATCAATGGTCCCCTACTAGCAGCAGTTATCAGTATAGAGATGATAGGAGGACTCATTGCTAACTCATTTGTACTCATACTGACTATATGCCATATAAAGACTTGGAAACAACCCTCTACTATATTCCTTACTAACATGCTGATATCTAACCTCCTGATTGTCCTCTTTGTGATGCCTTTTGCAATTACAACTGCAGCAAGTGGTGAGTGGTTGTTCGGAAAAACTGACAAACAGAAAGTGAAGGCTTGCCAGTTTACGGCTTTCATGTTTTGGTTCTGTGTGATTGTAATCACAGAAGGTCTCGTGTTGCTATCGTTTGATCGGTTCTTTTACATTGTCAAGTCTTTTGAATACGAGCGACACATGAACCGGAAAATATCAATAATAATAGTGACACTGTCATGGCTACTTGCTGCCCTGCTAACTATCCCACCATTGTTTGGTCTCGGGCGTTTTGGTTTTTCTTCAAGTTACGGTATTTGTGTCCCACGCTGGGAAGGAGAGCCTGGCTATGTAGTATACATGCTAATAGTATTCATCATTTTCTTGTTGAGCATCATCATAACGTCCTCCTGGACTATGATTTACACAAGGCGTTACTTAAACATGGAAAGACAAAGGTTACAGTTGTTTGATGTAAACAATGATGGCAATACTAATGATATATATGCATCAAGGAAGAGACGAGTCATTGGTCTCTTTGGTATGATAATGATTGTACACTTACTCTGTTACCTTCCCAGTATGATAGTAGCTCTAATGGAGCTGGTTACTGCTCCACCTCCTCAACTTTATGCTACCATTTTCTTACTCTTCCTTTTGCTTACTGTCCTAAGTCCTCTAGTGCAGTCTTTCTTCAGGCGAGATATAAGAGGTACTGTAGTCAAGCTGACTGGCTGGTGCTCTGAAGTGGCTAAACTTTTTAATAAAAAATATACTCGGATTGCATCCAGTTCCGAAAACTAAAATCCAGTTATTGTTTGTGTGTTATATTTTCATTATTTAATAGCTATAAAATTAGTTATTTACAGGATTTTATTATATTTTTGAACAATGAAGTAACAACAATGAACTTGAAAACTATAATAGCAACTGCAATCTTATCAATGAGAAATTCCAACGAGTATTTAAAGTACTTTCTATTCAGACCAAAGTCTTCTTCCTCAATGGACGATATCATTGAACTTAATCACAACTTCACTCTAAGTGGTGATATCAATGGCCCCCTACTGGCAGCAGTTATCAGTGTAGAGATGATAGGAGGACTCATTGCTAACTCATTTGTACTCATACTGACTATATGCCATATAAAGACTTGGAAACAACCCTCTACTATATTCCTTACTAACATGCTGATATCTAACCTCCTGATTGTCCTCTTTGTGATGCCTTTTCCCATCACAACCTGCAGCAATGGTAAGTGGATGTTAGGTGAGACTGAAGCAGAACAAGTCAAATATTGCTATTTTGCTGGGTACCTTTACTGGTACAGTGTCCTGCTAATCACACAGAGTTTAGTTATACTCTCGTTTGATCGGTTCTTCTACATTGTCAAGTCTTTCATGTATGAAAGGTACATGACAGGAAAGAGATCACTGTCCATTGTAGCTTTCTCATGGCTGATAGCTTCAATACTGAACATAACTCCTTTCATTGGTCTGGGATCATTTGGATTCATTAACAGCTATGGGTCATGTGGACCACTGTGGGAAGAAGAGATGGGTCATGTCATATACACCTTCATTATATTCATATTCTACATTGGCAGTATTGTAACCACCACCCTATGGACCTACTGCTATACCAGGAGGTTCCTCCAAAGTGAGAGGTTAAGGACAGAGTTCATATCACGAATACCCCAGCAGTGCAGTGTCTACATATCTAAAGAGAAGAGATTGATTGGTCTCTTTGGGATGATGATGGTTGTTTATTTGACCTGCTATGCTCCTGGTTTGGTTGCTATTGTTGCTGTTATATTCACTCCATTGCCCCAGCCTGTATATGCATCAGTATATGTCTTGTTCCTATTGATCACTGTACTTAGTCCTCTTGTTCAAATCATTTTTAGACGTGACATGAGAGAGGCTGTGTCAAAGATCATAAAATGTCAAAGGAAGGAAGGAGCTAGCAAATGCGAAAGACAGAACTCTAGAAGCTTCATGCTAACACACTTGCATACTTAAATACATTTTTTATTAATTTTTTCAAAACTTTGCAATTTCTGGGTGTTAAGGGTGTGGCTCAATAAAAGGCGGAGTGGCTGGTCTTGGCTGCATACAATGGATGATGAGCAGCAAGATGTTCTACTCCGTAACTACAACTTCACTCTAAGTGCTGATATCAATGGTCCCCTACTAGCAGCAGTTATCAGTATAGAGATGATAGCAGGACTCATTGCCAACTCGTTTGTACTTATAATAACAATTTGTCACTGCTCATCAGGCACTTGGAAGAAGCCATCAACCTTATTCCTCACAAACATGTTAATCTGTAACCTCTTCACTGTCCTCTTGGTAATGCCACTGAACATAATCTCACTGGCTAGTAGAGGCTGGATATTTGGAGTAACAGTGGATCAGAAACTTATTACATGCAACTTGGCAGGTTACATATACTGGAATAGCGTCCTCCTAATATCACTCAGTCTGATGCTACTATCAATTGATCGATGGATCTACATAGTACAAGCTATGCGTTACGATAGTCTAGTGACTCCTAGAAGAGCTTTACTTGCAATCATAATCACATGGAGTCTAGCAATAGTTCTCAATGTCACACCTTTCTTTGGTTTTGGGACTTATAACTTCTTGGAAAGTTACGCTGGTTGTTCTCCAATTTGGGAAGGACATGTTGGGTATGTGGTGTACATGTTGATCATATTCGTGAGTATTGTTGGTACCATTGTGGTAACGTCATGTTGGACTTTCTGTTACTTGTTCATGTACATCAGAAGAAGAAAGGAGAGGTCATCCATTGGGCCCGGGAGAAAGAGAAGCATTGATCAGTATGTTGCTGCAAGAAGAAAGCTTATAGTGCTGTTTGGTGTCTTATTATTTATTCATTTCATTTCTTATCTTCCTGGAATAATAACTGCTGGTGTAGTCATTTTTGTCAGCCTGCCAAAGGAGGTGTATGCTACATCTTACATCTTATTTCTATCAATAACAACTCTCAGTCCATTAGCTCAGTCGTGCTTCAGAGAGGACATTAGAAGCAAGCTTTGTAAGAAGAAGGAAGAACCACCTGGCACAGTTGACTCAAGCCCTTTTACTGACAATTGAGTATAACTTGTCCAATTTTAAACACACAATTCATGTAACAGTACTGTTGTAGTACATGATTATCATTGTCAGTCTGTGCAGTTTATTTATTAAACATAAAATATTTCATTATTGTGTTAATTGCTAGCGTAAAAATTGTTCTTAAACCAGCAATTACCATTTATAGCTACATGTACAATGTATACAAGATAGCACCAGTATGCACCAGGAAATATTGCCATATAGCTGCTATTATATACAGTTTACAGTTTACATTGGGTCATTAGTTTATAGTCTATGCCAACAGTGTGCGTGCGTGTGTGTGTGTGTTTAATCCAAGTAGGTCTCTATATGGTTTGGTTATATACTGGTAGTTGTAGTATATACAATGTTGTATGTATTCTGTTGTAATTACTGCACACAAGTGTTGTCGAGATAGACCTGATCTCTATCTGTTTCAACAGTGCACAGTAATGCTGCTGTAAGGCTTTACTGTCTCAAGTTATACTAATAATAATAATGTTTATTGAACTAAAATGCACAATTTTAATGACCAACAACAGCTATAAAATGACATAAAATTAATCAAAAGTAGCAGCTAATTTTAAAATTATTATACTTTTAAGTTCTCCAGAAATGAGTTGCAAAGACGGATACTACTCCTGATGAATGACCAATGAAAATGAACCTAACAGTAATCATACACTAACAATAATCACAAGCCACTAGTGATACTTCACCTGTTGTCCTTAGACATGTGCAGTGACCTTATGCTACTCTCATTCTTATCATAAGCATGCACAACACTCAGTGAGTCCAGTAGCAGTACGTATACACGAGAGCTGAACCCACCAATCACTAGATACTGACCATCATTTGATACTGAGACTGCCTGTAATGATTATAATAATAAACATCATTCATTGATAGTGCATTGGTTACTAAGGCTGGTTCCCCTAGTCCTTTATAGCAGAGCTGCTTTCCATTACAACTGAAAACAGCAAGACAACCTTTTTGATCAGCATAATGCACAATAAAGTGTCCTTGAGGTGACGACTTTATAATGTGTGGGTGGGTCCAAGGGTTGCTGGGGACCAGTTTATGTAGTAGTTCTCCGTTAGTAGAGTGAATGAGACAACAACCGTCTAATGAAGACAATAACAATAAATAAATAATAATAAATGAATAACAATAAATAAATAATAATAAATAAATAATAATAAATGAATAATAATAAATAAATAATGTATTGTAATTGTTATTTACGTTTAGCTCCACTGGCCACTAGCCCGTGACTAGCAGAAACAGCAACACAAGTAATAGTCTTCTCATGTCCATTCAAAATAGCAATAGGATTAACTGAACCTAGTGGAATAATAAAGGAACACACTCTCTCTCTCTCTTTACTTTGAGTTGAGGTTCCCAGTTGGTTTACAATACGGTTATATCTCCCTGACCATCGCCATAGCAACACGGTGACATCATGTGATCCAGTAGCAACAAGAGCATCACCAGCCAACGAGTGAAGCCCCTCCTCAGGAGAGAAAGAAATACAAGAGACTATACCTCTGTGGGCAAACACTGACTGAACTGATAGACCTACAGAATAAGTACATGTATATGTACCAGAAAATGTAATAAAAACTGAGGGTGATTTTGGAGCCATTTTTTGGAAAAAAACCATGGACTATAGCCTTGGGTATTTTTTAGAATTTCGCCGTTTTTTTTAAATGGCCGTAACTTGAAAAATTGAAGTCGGAATCAGCTCAAACTTTCTACACAACATAAGGACATCAATATGTATCAGAAAATGTAATAAAAATTGGGGGTGATTTTTTGGCCATTTTTTGGAAAAAAACCATGGACTATAGCCTTGGGTATTTTTCAGATTTTTGGCATTTTCTTAAAATGGCTAACTTAAAAAATTGAAGTCAGAATCAGCTCAAACTTTCTACACAGCATAAGGACATCAATATGTATCAGAAAATGTAATAAAACTTTGGTGTGATTTTTTGGCTATTTTTGGAAAAAACCATGGACTATAGCCTTGGGTATTTTTCAGATTTTTGGCATTTTCTTAAAGTGGCCGTAACTTTAAAAATTGAAGTCGGAATTGGCTCAAACTTTCTACACAACATAAGGACATCAATATGTATCAGAAAATGTAATAAAAATTGGGGCTGATTTTTTGGCCATTTTTTGGAAAAAAACCATGGACTATAGCCTTGGGTATTTTTCAGATTTTTGGCATTTTTTTAAAATGGCTAACTTAAAAAAATTGAAGTCAGAATCAGCTCAAACTTTCTACACAGCATAAGGACATCAATATGTATCAGAAAATGTAATAAAACTTTGGTGTGATTTTTTGGCCATTTTTGGAAAAAACCATGGGCTATAGCCTTGGGTATTTTTCAGATTTTTGGCATTTTCTTAAAGTGGCCGTAACTTTAAAAATTGAAGTCGGAATCGGCTCAAACTCTCTACACAACATAAGGACATCAATATGTATCAGAAAATGTAATAAAAATTGGGGCTGATTTTTTGGCCATTTTTTGGAAAAAACCATGGGCTATAGCCTTGGGTATTTTTCAGATTTTTGGCATTTTCTTAAAATGGCCGTAACTTAAAAAATTGAAGTCGGAATCAGCTCAAACTTTCTACACAGCATAAGAACATCAATATGTATCAGAAAATGTAATAAAACTTTGGTGTGATTTTTTAGCCATTTTTGGAAAAAACCATGGCCTTGAGTATTTTTCAGAATTTTGCCCTTTTTTAAATGGCCGTAACTTGAAAAATTGAAGTCGGAATCAGCTCAAACTTTCTACACAGCATAAGAAGATCAATATATATCAGAAAATGCAATAAAAATTTGGTGTGATTTTTTGGCCATTTTTCAGAAAAAACAATGCCAAAAATCTGAAAAATACCCAAGGCTATAGCCTTGGGTATTTTTCAGATTTTTGGCATTTTCTTAAAACAGCCATAACCTGAAAAATTGAAGTCGGAATCAGTTCAAACTTTCTACACAGCATAAGAACATCAATATGTATCAGAAAATGTAATAAAAATGAAGAATTTTTTCCTTTTCATTTTTGATGAAATATATTAAAAGTCAATTTTTACAAAAAACCAATCCAAACTTTCTACACAACATAACTACATGAAGTTGGTTCTATGTTACCTGTTTCTGTGGAGAAAACTTTAAAGCTGCTGTCCCAGAAACCACAGGACAGTATGTAGTCTCCAGCTGGAGTCACATCAAAACAAGATGAAGAGAATGAGACACTTTGATCAAGAGGATCTCCTAATCTGACCTTAAGACTAGCAGCTGTAGGGAGGAGCCGAGGAGAAAAGATTAATAAGATTAAAAAAATTAATGAAGAATATTTACTGTTGGATTGATCGTGTTCAAGACTTATCTGTGGTGGTTGGCTGATAGTACCTGTGTAAGATAATAAATAAATAAATAAATAAAATAAATAAATAAATAATACCTTGAGTATAGTTCCACTTATAAATGCCAAACAGTTGGTTATAAGTAATGGCAATGAGAGAGTGGGTGGAGCTAAGGTGTAGGCAACCAATTGGAACGTCCAGTGATACATTAACCTCAGCAACAATAGCTGGACAATACAGAATAGTTTAATTATTATTATTCATTATTAATTTTTATTGGATACGATACCTGGATTAAATTTTGATTTCGGTTGAGGTGGAAACTCCTATTGATAATAATAAATGTATTAATAATAGGTTAATTAATAATAGATTTACTTTAATGGCGAGATGTTTCTGTAGGTGTGGTTCCAGTAGCAGCTGGTGTGGAGTCTGTCCAAACTGAAGGACCTGCTGCTCCAGAGCCTAACACAATGGGAACAAAGGATAGAGAGAGAGAGAGAGAGAGAGAGAGAGTACTCCATTAATATCCTGTATCTTACTTTTAACTGATACTCATCAGTGATAGCCTGCCAGTTCACTGATCCTGGGTAGGTTATGTGATAGAATACATTAGTTGACTTTATTGCCTCAGGACCTAAGAATACGTCAATTAAACATACAACTATGGCTTATGTGTCACCATTCTGCTTGTAGCCAAAAATTAAATCAACCCATTGATGAAGGTTAGCAGAAACATAGTCAGACTCTAATGCCTAAAGAAAAAAAAAAGAAAAAAAGACATCTCTAAACATAGAGAACTGGAAAGAAAAAAAAAGAAAATATCTCCACCGAGCCGGATTTGAACCAGCGACCTAAGGATAACATGCACACACTACAGTCCTCCGCTCTACCCCTGAGCTATCGGTGGACACACAACAGTTGCACTGTATAAACTGCTTTATAAACACTGTCTGGGTCAAACCTGTCTATGAATTTCAATAAATTTCTCAGCATTTTCAGCCCAAGGAGGAAGGAGGACATCATTAACAACATTGAGCTGTCCTTCTGGTAGTTCCTCACCAAATTCCCCATGTTCATCAAACCCAAGGACAAACTAAAACAATTTAAAAGAAAGTTTCGCCATTACTTCATTGCTCAAACACTATCATTATACCTTATTGTTGTTCTGTAGCATTTCTGGAAGATAAAACAACTCTGGAATAAGTTCCTATAATAGCATTAAAATAAAAGTGTCATTCTAAAAGGAGCTGCTGTTACTTTGACATCAGACGAGTCAACTTGACAGTTATTCCAAGCTCTTGCTATAGAGGAGAATAGTCTGCTGCCATGATCAAAGAATCCATCATGAAGATCAATATGAATACTAGTAAACGGCTCCTGAGCAGCAGGTGATAGAGAAAGAATTTAAACTGAAGACTTACCACTCTAACCAGCCAATGGACCACAAAGGCCATTGTAGAGTAGTGGGTGCCATAATGGAAGGAAGGGATGGAGTCACTCTCCCACATTTCATACCTCTCCAGGTACTGGTCCAAACGAGATGGGTTGAGGCATCCTATCGGCTACATTTAATTGAAAAATAAAATTATTATTATTATCATTATTAATTACTTTAGAAAGGTCCCTGTATATCGCTGAGTCCTTCAGGTCAATGGTTTTTGATTTATAGTCACTGAGTATCCATGGGAACACAGGGTACTGACTCAAATCATTGAATGAACGACCTATGAAAGAGAATGGAAAAAAGGATGGGACTCATTAAAACAAAAACACATAAGAGGAGACTGAAATCTTATAAACACACATACTGTGGTAATAGCCTAGATTATCTTGAGATAATCTAGAGCTATTACATCATACTCATAGTGTGTTATAAGATTTCAGTCAGTCACATGAGTGCTTCTTTTACTAGTGATGGGTGGTTTAGACAAGTTAACCAAAAGGTTAGGCTATTCATGTTACAGTCGCCTACTTTCTTCTACTCCCATTTCCTACTATTATAAGAAAATTCTACCAGCAACTATGGAAGTCAATAATGATTACCCAGAAGCTAGCAACCACTCAGTTAGCAGTGGGGAGGACAGCAGCTGCAGCATGGATTGTGAGATGAGTGAGAGCCTGTCAATTAGATCCACTAGCACAGTACGTGATGATGACACAGTAATTGTCTTTGCTCTTGAAACTACAAGCTTACAAAAACATTCCGATATATTCCAAATAAGGGCACAATCGTTTGAGACTAACCAGTTCTGGTCCTCCTATCTACTGCCTCACAAGAATATAGCCAAGAACATGACAGCAGCTAAAAACATGATGATCACAAGGGATAGAGAGGGAAAGAGGATCTTAACTAGAAATGGCATCTTAGTTCCTACAAGGGGCTACTCCGAAGGGCTAAGAGAATTTTACAGTTTTATCTGCTCCTTGTCAAGGGATAGTACCTACCTCATACTAGCACCAAATAACTCGAAACCATTTTTTGCACAAGTGCTGTTAAAGGCTTTCACAAAAATTAACATCACATCTGAGGATTTAAACGATAAAGGGATATGGTTTTCTAAAAGTATTTCGATCGTTAGGGGCGACTCATTACCGCCCACTCACATCAAGCATGGGACATTCATTAAAAAATCATTTGAAGATGAACATGGCAAATGGCTGATGACAGTCGAGTTTGAATCAAGCATTCAACGGATTAATAACAAAGAGATAGCAGGCACCACTAAACTCTCCATGTCCCCTCCTCTTCCTTCCACTCCTCATGATGTCATTATTTTATTTGATCTGGAGACAACAGGACTGCCACGTACTTCAGATATTTGTCAGATATCAGCTCAAGTCCTCGGAGAAGAGGAAGTATGGTCCCAATATCTTGTACCTACACAAGAAATCTACCCAGAAGCTACTGAAGTAACTGGACTAGCTGTTAAAACAAATGAAAGAGGAGAAAGGATCCTCTGCAAGAATGACACCCCACTACTTGAAGCTAAACCTTATAAAGATGGACTAAAGTGCTTTTATGAGTATCTGCAGCAACTATCAATAAAACAGAAAGCACTTGATCCAAACTCTCGTCTCATATTGCTAGCTCATAACTGCAAGAGCTTTGATGCCCCAATACTCCTAAATGCGTTTAAGAATATTGACGTCAGGTTTAAGGAGCTTCAAGACCTTAAAGTTTGCTTTTCCGATAGCTTGTTGATAATACGCAAGATTCAATATGAAGGTCATCCATTACTTCACACAGAATCACCACCCTTTCCATTGTTTAATAAACAGACGAATAACAAGGAGGAGGAGTCAGGACCAAAGCTGTACAGGACATCGCTAAGTCTTACTAAGATATACTATCATCTGTTTAAGGAAGAATATTCGGCTCATGAAGCAACTGAAGATATTAAAGCCATGAAACGTGTTTTATTCCATCCTGAGTTAGGAGTAAATGAGAACACTATTAAGAACAGCACCTTTATGTTTGGTGAAACTGAATAAAACCATTAACCATGTGTACTGTCTCACTGCTATACAAAGCTTATTATTAATTTTTGAAAATCCTACTCATAAATCTATAATAGCTGCTGTGCATGTACAGGGAATCAATTGGTTCAAAGAACCCACAGGCCAGCCTACAGTTTAGATAACTGATCAAAAGGGGAGGGCCTGCTAAAAATAGGAGGATACTATTTACTGAAATTTCAAAAGTAGGTCAGAGAAGAGAAGAAGGTGTAAATTTTAAGAAGGAAAAGTGAAGACTTTATATAAAAGGAATGGGAGCCAACAGCAGCAAGAGGATCATAAGAAGGACACCAACAGCCATCAGCAGCACAGGAACAGTACAGCAGAGGAGATACAGTGGAGGTAAGGGAGCCACTACAACAGAAGAAGAAAAAGATACTGTAGAAGGACCAGCTACCATCACTACACCAGTTAAACACAGACTAGAGTCTGCTGTATTGACAAGGAGCCCTTTAAGCAGTATTAGACACCATCCATCACCATTAAGGCCAGTACCAGCTACTCCTAACAACACACCTGCTAAAAGAACCATTACTGAAGGAATCATCACTAAAGACACCATCACTAGTCTATCTGCTGGAGTAATGTATACAGGAGTTAATGGGCTGAAGGACAGTCCGTGTATAAAGGAAGAGGAGGTAGCTGATAAAGGAATGGAGACTAGTACACTACTGAATAATAATAACAATACTAACCTACCAGACACTAACAATAATGACAATGATACTACAGTGGGAATGAATGGGGAACAAGAGGAGGCTAATGGTACGCAGACAATGGACACTGGTCAACCAATGAACAACACCATGGACACCATGGACACTAACAACAACCCAGCAATAGGAACTAAGGACCTACATGTAGCAACCAATAATGGCATAGCAATGGATGATCACTCCATAAGTGATAATGTGTTACCAACAGCACCTGTTCCCTCCCCTCCTCCCCCTCCTCTCCCTACTGATATGGTCTTACTGTTTGATCTAGAGACTACTGACCTTCCCCTAAACTCTGATATATGTCAAGTATCAGTCCAGGTGCTAGGGGAGGAAAGGGTGTGGTCCCGGTACTTAGTACCGACTAAAAACATAGCCCCTGGTGCTTCAAGAGTGAATGGTCTTAAAGTATCTAAAAATGAGAATGGTAAGAGGATCCTTCTAAAGAGAGGGCAGGAGCTGCCGGCTAAGAGCTACATCGATGGGCTCAAGGAGTTCTACATGTACCTGTGCCAGTTGTCACGGAAACACAAGAAGCTCCACCCATCAGGTCGTCTGATCCTGTTGGCTCACAACGGCAGACGATATGACGCTCCTATTCTAATTAATGCCCTACGCAAGATTAGCGTTACAGCAAAGAAATTGAATGACATAAGTGTTTGTTTCTCTGACAGTCTATCAATACTACGAGAGCTACAGAAAGAGAATAACCCATTCTTAACCAACACTGAGAGTGTTGATGGGGGAATGGGTCCAGCTGGAGTTCAAGTGTCCAGTAAAGTATCTTTAAAACTGACCAGTGTATACCAGCACCTGTTTAATGAGGGGTTCCCTGCTCATGATGCTGCTGAAGATGTTAAAGCAATGAAACGTGTACTGTTTGAACCACCACTCCAGCTGCCGATAAGTGTCATCAGCAACAACACGTTCAAACCAGAGCAAGTTTAATAACTATTAATAACTATTAGGTTTACTTTATACATAATTTTGTCCTTTTACTTTTACTTTTTGCTGTATTTTTTCAATTTTTAAATGTAGTTCAAAATTTGAATAAAATACTGACCTGCGACTGTATTGAGGAACATGAGGTAGTCAAAGTTACTGATTTCTGATTTAATCCACTTATCAGTCATATCTGACCTCTTGAACAGCTGTCTTGGAGGAGAGAGGGAGACAGACCTTTGAATGAATAAAAAGAGATTCATAACTTAAGCTCAAACTTTAGTATCCATCAAAAAATGTAATAAAAATTGGGGGTGATTTCGGAGCCATTTTTTGGAAAAAAAACCATGGGCTATAGTACAGGGAATTTTCAAATTTTGGCCCATTTTTTTTAAATGGCCGTAACTTGAAAAATTGAAGTCAGAATCTGCTCAAACTTTCTACACAGCATAAGGACATCAATATGTATCAGAAAATGTAATAAAAATTAGGGGTGATTTCGGAGCCATTTTTTGGAAAAAACCATGGGCTAATAGTACAGGGAATTTTTCAGAATTTTGCCGGTTTTTAAAAATGGCCAAAACTTGAAAAATTGAAGTCAGAATCTGCTCAAACTTTCTACACAGCATAAGGACATCAATATGTATCAGAAAATGTAATAAAACTTGGGGGTGATTCTGGAGCCATTTTTTGGAAAAAACCATGGGCTAATAGTACAGGGAATTTTTCAGAATTTTGCCGGTTTTTAAAAATGGCCAAAACTTGAAAAATTGAAGTCAGAATCTGCTTAAACTTTCTACACAGCATAAGGACATCAATATGTATCAGAAAATGTAATAAAACTTGGGGGTGATTCTGGAGCCATTTTTTGGAAAAAACCATGGGCTAATAGTACAGGGAATTTTTCAGAATTTTGCCGGTTTTTAAAAATGGCCAAAACTTGAAAAATTGAAGTCAGAATCTGCTTAAACTTTCTACACAGCATAAGGACATCAATATGTACTGTACCAGAGAGTGTGTATGTTAGTTCATGTTGCTCTACCTTGTTTGTGGTAGTCCATAGTTCGGTCCAATACCAACTTTAGGCAGTAGATTAATGACTGTCTTTCTATCTGAAGGACTCTTTAACACAATGAATATTGAACCTAATGTAGTAGTATATATAATGATAAGATGAATGATAGTACTACATATACTTTTATCATTAAAGAATATCTCTAGTGCTTTAAACTGATGAATGTAATACCGAGAGAACACAGCAGTAACACTGGCCAATAACCACTGGTCACTTAATGGGCAATAGTCACACTAGCAATAAAGAATAATGTAATGATACTAACAATTAGAATATTTAAGGTATAACTGATAGCTGCTTACAATTTGAGATACTTTATTATATTCAGTAGATGAGTCATCAGCAGTGAAGGTGAAGTGTTGTTTAGTGAATGACAGGGTACCAGGTAGTACATAGGAGAGGAATATCATTGAACAGTCTAATGAAACCTGAGGAGCTATAAGGAGGGAGGGAGGGAGTATATGAAGCAGGTGTCTCATTATTATTATTCACTTTCTTTATTCTCTACTATAATATCTCCTTCTTCTTCTCCTACTCTTTCATCAGTGAGTCGATCTTCATCAGTCGGCAATGGAGACAGTAACAGATTAGGATCAAATGAACTAACAATAATAATAATAATAATAATAATAATAATAAATAAATAATAATTGGGGCGAGAAAACGTCTGTTTGTATGTACGGCATACGTTCGTCTAACTATTATTAAAGTTAAATAGCCTGATCTTCATTAAAAACGGGTGTGGTCACAATTAATAAAATGGCGGCTTGCAGCAAACGGTCAGCAAGAAAAGACTAAACTGACGTTCAAAGACTTCTGTAGCAGCAAGGAAGGTTGGGACAGCAGGTATACAATCTTTTCATTGATATAAAGGATTTTGATAAGCTGAATGCTCCCATGAAAAAGCTGCATGTAATTTCTACTGTGCTGTAACTAAATCATCTCTACTCTAGGAGCAAGGAAGGTTAACAAAGTTGAAGGCTGTAGAAGTACAAACTTCTTCAAAATACAAATCGTTCAGTGACTGCTTCTAACAGATCTTTCATGCTTGCTATAACCAATTGCTGCAGAGATTTCATAAGTGATCAGATGACTAGCTAATGACACACTTGGACAAAATTTTCACTTTTTTGTATTTTGCATGAACATGTATACAATTGCTTTGCTTGCTCATAAATAATGCACTATGGCTTGCTTAGGCTCGCCCCTTTAATGTTTTACATTCGTCTAGTATACAATATACAGTACCTCTTATCCTCCATTGCTAGTTGTTCAGGGTTGCTCCTCACTGCGTTACTGTGAGTGGATCCATTGTGATTAGGTAATGTCTTTAATCTTCGTCTGTGAGAATCCTCTTTGAGATCCAACCGCCATAATAGGCTGTGTCTAGTAATTAATTAATTAATTAATAATAATAACAAATTTTATTTATTAATTAGTACTTTAAAGAGTGTGAAGTCAAATGATCCACAGTTATCAACCATTGGAGATAA
>NW_003546550.1:77029-78988 GCF_000090795.2 Amphimedon queenslandica
TTATTTGAAAAAGCTATTGTGGGTCCAACTTTACATTATCAATGGGCAACCACAAATATGGACTATCATAATACCACGTATCAGTTACCATAGCAACACATAACAATAATGATTAAACTATAAATGCTCTTTACTTTCCTCCACAGTGCTTCAGCAGTTTGAGCGTGTCTCAGTAACTCAGCTTTCTTCATCTTACGATCAACCAGAGTATCCTTAATAATGTCACTAATGAATAATGATAGCCCCTCCTGGCAATTAATAATAATAATAATAATAATAGTCATATATTAATTATTATTACTTCATATTTTGTGAATATATTAGTTGATATTTCTTGATTTGATTTGATACTTTGTGATACGTTCATTGCCAGAGTACGAATGAAGGACTCAGAGATATGAGTTATGTGACTGAAAGAGAGAAATAAAATGGAGGACAAGCATTATTGACATGTGGTTTAAAAGTAACTTGATTACCGTCCCTCTGTGATTAATGATGCGAAATATTTAGCAGCTGTTTTTTGTAAGGACGTCTGCCACTCCTAATAAATAAATAAATAAATAAATGAATAAATATTAATATTACACCTGAGAGCAGAGTAACATTGTAATTTCAACAGTACTGTTAGCTTCTGCTAGTTTCAGAGCAGCTGGAAATAAATAAATGAACAAGCAACAAGAACAAGGACAACAATACCGTCACTTAGAAGGTTTCTCCCATCAACAGTCGTCAGTACTTTACTGAGAACTGACTTGTGATCAACCAGCACCTGACATAAACACCCTCCGGCCAATCGGAGACTAACACTCACCTAATGAAAATAATAATAATAATACACTTAACAAGTACCTTTAAAACTACAATACATCAGAAAACTAAAACTAGTACACACAATTAAAAGAACATGTACACATACACATACTGTACATACTAATAATGTCCATATACATGTACACATGTAGTACTTACTTGTTCGGAGACATCAACAGCCTGATTAAGAGGTACTGTAGTTGGTGGGTGGAGCACACCCTCAGCTCCAAAGAACTGCATTGGCTTTTCCCCCGGGGGCACCTCCTTAAGGTCTGAAGCTGAAGCAACTGAACTGCCAAAGCTATCACTACGAGAGAACCTCAGGGTATCAGGAGTGAGAGGAGGAGGAGGAGAAGAAGGATCTTCAAGAGGGAGGGACCCTAACTCCAGGGACAACTGAGGGGACTGGGAACCATTGGAACTGGTGCTTGATCTCTGTCGTCGTGGTAATGAGAGGTCAGCCCTTTCTTTCTCAACAGAGTCCAGTATTGACTTGTACTTAGCCACACAGAGAACAGACAGGAAATAGAATATACTGGACAGGATTGGCTGGAGCAAGGAACGACTCTCCTGGAATAGATTATGTAATAAAATGAAGAATTCTCTTGTCTTAATTTTGGGCAAAATATTTTTAAGCAACTTTAAAAACAGCATAAGTACATGTACATGTACATCAGATTCAGAAGGTATTCTCTTACCAGTTCTCTAGGTATTACTCTTTGTATTCTGTTGATGTTAATAGTGTTTAATAACAACTGACAATCCTTGAGTGAGACCAACTTATTCTCCAAAGAACCAGCAACATACTAATAAATGAATAAATAAATAAATAAATTAATTAATTAATAAGTTTATAAATGAATAATAAAATATTATTATATACTTTGTCTAAGCTGGTATCAGTCATTCCCACTGATTTCAAGAGTGTCTTTGATTGTTGCTTCATCTGTTCAATAGCAATCTTGTGTTTGTGATATCTGGACTGTTGATCCTGATCAATGAGATATCAAACAAATCAATGAGATATCAGTGATCATATCAATTACCTCGTAATCATTGTTAGCCTTGATACAATCAAGAGATGATACCACTAATACTAGAATACAGTACAATACACATTAATACATGAGGTGTGTGTCATTAATGCTC